>NW_019733322.1:722036-821123 GCF_002891405.2 Cryptotermes secundus | reverse complement strand
CATAAGAGCCAGACACATATATATATATATATATATATATATATATATATTGACTAGATACGGGGGTTGCATCGGTTCTTGGATTCGTTGGACTCTTAGAACTCGTAACTATAAGTAATTATAGCGCTATCGATACTTCACATACACTACAGTCTTCTATGCCTACACTAGGTGTTTCCTGGCAACGGCTCTCAACAATGTGCTCCGCCTCCTTGCTTAATTCATTGCCAGCTGGCCACCACATACCGACAATAACTAAGCCTGCCTGACTGCCTGCTAAATTGCTACTGGCCCTCGCCAGCACACTGCTTCTTCGTTACACTCTGACAGCTCTGGGAGCCTTCAGACCACTGCGACTCTCACTCTACTAAACTAAACCTGACTCGAAGTCGATGTTACGTTACGACCGACGGTCAGACAGCCAGTCAGCCTTGGTGTTAAGCCACATCTGGATCTCAACACCAGATTTATATTAATCAGCTGGGGGCCTCGTTACATAACTTCAGCACCGACCGCATAGAAAACACCGCGTTGTCAATCAATGGCCCAACAGCTATCTGTTTTGTATGCATTGGTTGCTGCGGAGAAGTGTTTGCCGTGCCGTTGCGTAGCAATGGCAACGTAGTTCGTTCCACTACTCCGGCTTTCAGCCAGTGTGAGCATTTCCATTCAAAAGACGGCACAGGACGTCTTCGCCAGTTACGTGTTCTGCATAGCACGGACTTTGAAGGATCGAAATATCTGTCGATATCCGAAAATTTTAACTAACATTTTACGCCTGCTTATGAATATGTTGAATTATAATAAATGTTTACGAATCCGATAAAATTTCAATTTTCAGGCTACCCACATTATATTGCGATAATCTGGAAAATTTGGACCTTAAGAAAAGAGCTAATTTAGGGCATTTCGTTGTGAAAACGCCCTGTATATTCTCAGGACATTTTAAAATGAAAATGTGATAATCTTTGATTTTATACAGCTCTAGGGTTCACGGATTCAACTAATGATATTCGATATCTAGGCATGTGTCAACTTGCATAAAGACTGACAAACCCACCTCTACGATTTGTATGATACATCTGTAATGTCTGTCTTAACATTCAAACCATAATGTTTTGCAACTTTTAGTTTATATCTCTCAAATATAACTCAATAGAAATTGGCACCAATGGAAATTACAAACAGAAATGTCGCTAAATTATATAAATATTATTAATTTTAGTTGCTTACTAAAACCTCGCCAAGCAATTTTCTGAAAGCAGTTATTTCCAGAAATTATTGTAAATGGTTGGTAATCGAAAAACTATCAGAGAATTTGCACTGCGATTTTCCGCTGATCTTGTTTTTTCGGACTTAAGGCGGGAGCAATTGTGAAGATTTCGGAATATGATGATAGCGTGCCTTCTGCACTGCTGCAAGGGACTACGTCATGTCTCTCCAAATGAAGACGGAATGAGCGAACAGAAATCACCTTGGGCAACTTCGAGTCATGGTAGCAGAGAGGTGAGGAAGGCGGGATGGGATTGAGTTGAGAACGCAACGTGTTCCTAGCACTCGAGTCCGCTTTTGCATTCATTTGCACGAGAGTAGCGTGGCTAGATTTGCGGTAAGTGTTGGACAAATGCAGGGGAAAACTGTTTTTAGTTTTGGGAATAACCGCTCATAAAGACAGCTACTGAGTTACATAATGACAAGATCACTCTGTGAAGGTATGGGAGCCACTCTATTGTTAAAGAAATTCCCCGCCTTTCAAGGGAACCGAAGGTTCGTTGCTACGTTCACAAGATCTCCTCAGTGGACTACATCCTAAGTCACTTGAATCAAATTCTCTTCTTCGTGTCCGATTTATTTAAGAATTATTTTAATATTAGCCTCCATGCTAAAAGTCGGAAGGTCGCGACTTCAAGTCCCGATGAGGTCATTGGATTATTTTCAATTGACCTAATCCTTCCGGCCGCACTATGGCCCTGGGGTTGACTCAGCCTCTAAGAGAGTACCAGGAATTAATTAAATAACTTTCTTGGGGAGTAAAGCGCGGCCCGCGCGTAAGGCTGACAACCTTACCGCCATCTTTGAGCCGATTGTCTAGACAATGTGGGACCCTCAACGTATCACAACCCTATGGGCCTTCACGGCCTGGTACAGGGGTAGCTTTACGTTTGTTTTTTTACTTTACATCTTCAATTGACTCTCCGAAATATCCGAAGCGACGAAACAAAACTCTAACCCTGAGGATCATAGCCTGTAGTAACAAGTCCAGCTATTGGACGAAACGAAACTCTAACCCTGAGGATCATAGCCTGTAGTAACAAGTCCAGCTATTGGACGAAACGAAACTCTAACCCTGAGGATCATAGCCTGTAGTAACAAGTCCAGCTATTGGACGAAACGAAACTCTAACCCTGAGGATCATAGCCTGTAGTAACAAGTCCAGCTATTGGACATTATGGGGGCCCTTTTCCTTCCATCATACCGATTTGAAGCGGGTATTTGACACCGTTATCATGTCTCAAGTACATCTGCCTGCACACCGAACGTTTCACTGAGGTAACTTGGTACCAGTCTGCTCAGTTTCAAAGTGTGGTGTTACAATTTTATGTTTCTTCAGTTTCTACTTGTCATTTTAGTTGAAAAGCTAAATCTAGGTATTTTCGGATTCAATATTATTATGAATATTATTATTAGTCTCCGACATACCGAACAGATATCGGTTTTGGAGGTTCTTTTCGGTATATCAGAGAATTTCCATTGTTCAGTGTTTGCTCTTCAAGCAAAATTATCTGTTAGCTATGCTTCAGCTGCTAATGTTGTTCTCAGTGACGCTGAAATGTTTGGAATCAGAACTGTTTTAACAATATTTTATAATGTCTCTTTCTTCTTATTAAACTCTTGATTATACTCAGTATGGAACTATGTATATATATGTTTCTCTCTCACCGCAAGATTTCACTTGTTAAATTTTATTATTTTCTAAGTTTCCTTGTGTTTTCTTCTGTCTGTTTTTGTGTTCCTTATTTGATAATTGGCCTTTTGCTATTAAATAAATACTTAAATAAATAAAAATTTAATTGAGTTATTTTATTTCATTGAAATTTAATTTAATTATTATTATATTCAATGAACTCTTTAAAGTGGGATTTTCCAGAATAATGTTGTTTGAAATGATCACGAAAGTTAAAATAACTTATAATTATCTCCGCAGGTTCTAATTTTCCGTTCACCACGAACCGACATAGTTTCATGTACGAAGCTCTGTTGATAGAGGACTTCCACCATCATTATCTGGGGTTTATAATGTATACTGTCTTCCCATCAGCGAACAGCGTTTAGTGGCATTGCAAGTCTATAGGAAAAGTGTGCCCAGTTGAACATTACTGTTTATCGACACTTGATTCATCTGCTGCCTGGTGTCAGCAGAGGCCCCTGCGGAGAAAGCTTGCTTTTCCTGTGTGCTAAGTCTCAGTGCGTTAAACCATGGAAACAGAGCCTGTTGCACTAAAATGGGCATGGAGCGATGACGTGCTCTCCAATATGGAGGACAAATGTTTCCCCATTAAAGCAGAGAATTAAACCATGTTCTCCACTATGAGGGACATACATTTGCTAATGCCTGTTTTTCGATTTTGCGTATTTCATTGGCCTTGACGTTCATTTATCGCAAATATAGCAAAATTGATCCTACTATAGATGTCACAGAACCAAAAATTGTTTTACAAATAGGTCTCACTTTTTCATACTTGTGCATTCAACATATCGAAACCTACTTCCCGTATGGTTTATATGTTAATGAGATTTGTAGCTACTGTTTGGCATAAAGTTCTTTGTTCTATGTACATATTATTCAGAGACATAAATACATCGCACGTTCAATTTACAATTAATTTTAAAATGGAAGCAGTGATGACTAGGTTTAATTTCGACCGAAAACTTTTAGCACAGATGAAAACTGCCATCTTCTGGGATATAGCGCCCTGTAGTCCGTATATGAGCAGACGTTTCGGAGGAACATATCACCTCAATCCTCAAAGTCAAAAATCAGCCGAACAAGAAACCAGTTCGAGCATGTGGTTTCCTGCTCGGCTGATTTTCGGCCCTGAAGATGGAGGTGATACGTCCCTCCAAAACGTCCGTTGATATGCGGACTACACGGAGCTATATCCCAGAAGATGGCAGTTTTCATTACTACCGCTGTGAGAACCTCAAATACGTTTATTAGAGGTACCTAAAACCAAATTACACTAAACAGTCGAGCAATTTCGGATATATAATTTGAGAACATAGCTTCTTCGTTATGCAGTAATTTTAGATATGAGTGAAGCGTAATAATTTAAAGGAAATGCAAATAGTTTATTACTATTTCTTTCTTTCATTACATGGCATAACGCATGTGAAACTGTGAAATCTGAATTGCATTAGAACACCACTGTCTTGTAGTCCAAGTATTGCAGGCGTGTATTTGTTGTTGCAGAGCTACACACATCAACTTTAGAAGCTGCTTTCTGAACACACTTCTACATATATTGCAAAAGGCACGAAGAGTGCATACTTTACTTTGCATACAACTCAGTAATTTGTGTCTTGTTTAGTTTACCCTACTGACTCTGTTCTAGAAGTTCGCAGATTTGCGGTAGACGAGACTGCTCATCCCTGGTTCGTGGTCCGGAGACGTCGTGGCATCCCTGCAGCATCCAAATCTGCATCCGGCGCGGCATCTTTCGCAACCAGCTCGAGCAGTTCCGGTTCAACTTCCGGTTCCGGGTCCGTCCCTGGGTACCACAGCGGTTTCGACGGGGTGCAAGGTAGTATAGTAGTGTGAACGTACCGATCCATCAGCGTCGATGTGATTGGTCGTCACGGCGCTCGTTCGAGTTCTGTACAACTAACTAGCATCAGGATTGTTCCATAGCTCAGGCGGTGGCCTGGGTTCCATCCTAGGCCAAGTCAATTGGGATTTGTGGTGAACAAAGTGGCACTGAGGCAGGTTTCCTCCCAGTACTTCGGGTTTCTCCTACAAATTCTCTTTCAGTCAATTGCTGCACACTCATCATCGTCATCAGGAGCTTGTACAAGAGGCCCGCTAGTGGCCGACGTACCTGGAGCTTCTTGAGAAGCTGATAGTTACTCTGTTAGTCAAGAAATTCCCTGCCTTTAAGTAGCCAAAATGTTCTCCCCTGTTTATAAGACCTAACACTGGAACCTATTCTGCGCCAGTTGAATCCAGATCGCAGTCACATTATTCCTTTAGAATGTATTATTATCATTCCCTATGCTACCAGTTCCCCCAAGCTGTCTGCTTTCTTCAGGGTTTGAAAGTAATTTTTATGAGTTTTACACGCCCCGATAATTTCATCCTCTATATATATTATTTAAAAGTTTGTGAACATGTTTAAAACGCTTAACTTACTCAAATGCTCTTGTATGTGTAAAGACACCTGCATAACTGGAAACGCATGAATCAGTAACTTTCAAGTTTCCAAAACCGGAAGTACATGATACCCAGTACGGTACCTATAAAGTAGTCTCTTGCTTACATTATGAAGTATACTAATTTATAACATTGTTACCATATTTGTAATATTAAAAAAGTGAGCAAATTTTTATAACTTATGGGAAACTAATCATTTATCACTAAATTTCAGACATCTTGCTGCAATTGTCGCCATCATAAGTCAAACTGAACAGAGATTGCCCTTGGTCACGTTGACATTTGTTATTGGCCTCATTGAGAGAAGCGGATAGTTTAACTATATATTTTAGCACATGTTTCCAATACCCGCACTGAGAGGCGCTAGTGTTGCTTTCACTTGAAACTTGTACACACCATCCGTGTTGGCGTCGTTGGTGGCAGGAAATTAAATGATTTTCATTTGATTCCAAAGATATGACGTTTACACCAGTTCCAAGAAATTTGGTCACTGGGTTAGTTTATTTTAAGTATGCCGATCCATTGAAAATGCGACTTGAACTTCCTCCTGGGCTGGTTAAAATTTGGAAGTGTGGAGACCCTGCGGTTCCGAAGTCAGAGGTAATTGTAACTGATTTTGTTGTGCTTCACTGTCAGAGCAGTCGACATTCATCGGTGTGTTTTCTAAAAAGCACGGACTTATTATTAAGCCAGGAACTGTACTAGAATTCTTTCGTAATCGAACTCACATTTTCAAAAATAAAAAGTTCATGGTATCTAAAATGAGTAGATAATATACTCCATGATACGGAATCTTCTTTGAATATTCGTTGGTTGTTAAGACGGCATATTTTGCTACCAACATGCATGAATTCTCCATTGCGGTCACGTGTCCCATCATAGTCGTCCTCTTTGGTTTAAGATCCCCGGTATTATTTGATGAAGAACAGAAATTTTTTAAGTTTCTCATTACTCTGCTCTCAATTCTGCTGCTATTTCCTCTCTCTCAGGTCCAAAGTATTCTCAGCAGGGTCCTGTTCACTCGTGTTCTTCCGTCAGCCTGACAATCCAGACCTTACATGAATGCTCCTTAGAAGTTGACAATGAAAGTTGTGTCTGTTACTGCGTTGACCAGTTACTACCACGGCATGCGAATCGTGAAAAGACGGACGTGCAAGAGAGCTGCGAAGATTTAAGGCGGTGGGAGACGATCAGAATGAGTGGCCGTTTTGCTTTGGAGGTTGTGTGGGGGGCTACAAGCCTTTTACCTTACGAGGAGAAGCAAATGGCCTACTGGCACCTTTGACTCATGCGCGATCCTTCAGAATTATTTGGATTCTTATTCGTTATTTTCAGGGCGTGCGCAGAATGAAACATACCGGTATATTCGTGCCTTCCTCCTACGTCCATGCCTCCGAAAACAGTCGATTTTATGGAATTTGCTGTTGGGGATCTATATTAAAATTCGTCGGCAGATTAATTTTCGTCTCTGTTTAATATAACAAATTTTCAAAAATTAAAAAGTCACATTTTTTAAAATTTGTATACATGATATAGCACACAGAATCACTGGATGTCCACTGGATTAGCTCTTTCTAAAGCTAAAGGGCCCAGCTGAGTAGGTGTCTTCCTTTCTCATCTGAAGAAGGAAAGTGATCCAGTTTCCGAAACGTCGTGTCCTCTATTACCTAGAATTCCGGACGATGGAAAAAGTCCAAAACCCCAGTAATTCTGTGTGTCATCCACCATCGTCAGAACCCTTTAGAATCTACATGATATAGCACATTTATTATTCGGCGGAAGACAAGAAAAATAGTTCGTGCGTCCGTGAAATGTGGTATATTCAGTGTTCGCAGCGATGTGTTTGTCGCTGTAGTCAGGGAACACGGAGAACTGCGAGACATGAAAGTGGGTTTTACCTGGGAACAGTGCCATATTTAATAAAGGAGAAAGCACAAGTTAACTCTGTACATATAAACCATGGTAAACACCAGTCATATATTTTTTATAGTTCTTTAATGTTATAATTTTATACAAGTTGGCAGCCTTGGTTTGTAGACAATCTCAGTGTCACGCACATCAGAGCATCAGACAGTAGCAGAACATAAACAAGACACGAGTGAGCAGAACAGTTTAATATGTACCTCGGTGGAACAGTGAAGTGGGGTTTAAAACAGGGGAAAAAACTGCAATGAAATTGAAAGCGAAGAACAGTAGGTGCAATAAGGTAACATATTCGAATATTTTCTAAATCTACAGTATTAACTTAGTTACTCTTAATTACATGGTCCCCCCCCCCTCAGAAAGGAGACCATATGGAATAAAATCTACTGTTGTATTCTGATTCTGATATGACTTAACCGCTTTAAGCTATGATTGTCTAATTTGAATTCTTTTTTAATTCGCTTAGTGGGGGGTGGAGTCCATCTGGGTCCACTCGGTACGGCGGCCACTGACTGGCCTATTGTACCTGCCCCCGGGTGATTATGATGATGGAGAATTTGGTGGAATGAAGATTGGCAGGGGAAACCGAAGTACTCGGAGAAAACCCGCCCCAGCGCCACTCTGTCCACCACAAATCCCACTTGACCAGACCCGGGATCGAACCCGGGCCGCCGCGGTGGAAAGCCAGCGACTAACAGCTTGAGCTATGGCGCGGCCTTAGTTTGAAATTAGAATTCCTTGAAAATAAAAGAAGGGCGTTGAAATTATGTTAAATTCTTTATTACAAATTCATACGGTGTCACCAGAATATAATGTCTGAACATGGTTAAATTAAATTGAAATCGTTTGCAACTATCGATTTTACAGCATACGAGCACGTGCTCTTCTTCTAATGTTGGCGGGCGTGTAGAAGAATATAAGCAATCAAAACTAGTGATGTTATCCATATAAGGATTACGAGTAAATTAACTCTCACTTGGAGGGGTTACCAGCCCGCTGCAAAACCCATAACCTGGAGAATCAGAGACAGTATCAGGTTGTACATCCCTTAGTGAGGTTGTTTCCATTGTAAGCAACGAGTGCTCGCTGTTCTTGACCCCTCAACCCAGGGCTGGACCTGATTATCAGGCACTAAGAGCGGGCCCAGAGAAGCCTCTTCTTCTTGACAAGGTGTGCTCCTCCTCGTCCAAGCGGGCCTTGGATCGGAAGTAATGCAGTACTTGTTTCGACCGTATGAAGACTCCACTACCCCGACATATGACATAATGAGGACTAAAAGTTCGAAACGCAGTACTTCTGAAACTGTAGCATATCTTACATATTCTTATGTTTTCTGCTCCTAAATATTTCTTCAACAGCCTCCTGAAATTTGGCCATAGGTCCTTGAATCACACAGTACATCATCAGAAGTTAAGGTAAGACCACATTACTCGTATAAACCTAGACATGGATAGCAGGACAGCATTACAAAGAGTATTAAAGATACTGTGCATGAGGTTGCTGGCTTGACGGAAGCAACCGAAGACGGGGTCCTTCTGTGGGCAAATTTGAGACTTTATATATCTATAAAAGGAGAGAGAAATTTCTTAACAACATGAGCAGTTCTTGTGTTACCAAGAAGGCTTTGCTCCGTGGCGCCAATTTGCATATCAATGCTTTCTGGAACATAACACTAATCCCTTTTTCGTCCACAGGACACAGCGGTGGAAATCCAAGCGGTTTCGTATTCCCAGGAGCAAACGACTTCGCGAACTACGGTTACGGGGCGTATAGTCCGTACGGGGGAGCAGGGTATGTTCCAGTTGACTTCAATACCTTGTTTCAACAGTACCTCAACTTCATGCAGCGCCTAGCCCAACAACAGGCCTATGCCACAAAGTGAGTACTTGAAGCAGTGGCTGTATGTGCTTAACAGTAAGATTCCCTTGGCTTGGGACAATCCGCAGTAGTCGCTGAATTATTGTCGGCTGATTCTTGGGGCAATTAACAGAGCAGACATTCTGCAGTGTCGAATGTGATGCAAAGATACCGAGGAGGTTTGGGAAGGAGAAGATGGTGTCTTTTGGTGATGCAATTCCGACGTTCGTCTGGACATACTAAAGGAAATAACGTAAGAAGATATTTCCGCAGTGCAATCAAAATTGTTATCTCTTAGCAACCTTCCCAGGACTATATCTGAATCCTTGCAAAATGGTATCGCCATTATTTTCCTGCCTTCGATTGATAACAACTAAGTAAAAACAAACTAACCAACCAACCAACCAACCAACCAACCAACTCCACGCAGCATATTCTTCTATAGAAGCTCGTAGTCTCCCAGGTGATCAACAAACTTGTTTACTTCGAAGTTGTTACGGAGGGTCTGGTTAGGTCACGAGAAAGACTGAAACAAGTTTCTTTAATTTCAGTACCAATAGACCTGCAAATAAAGTAACCGGAAGGAAGTGGGTCAAGCGACTGCTGTGTATGAGATCCCAGGGCTGAAGAGTTTTACTGTGTTCACGTAATTGGAGAGTATTAAATTTGTCAGAAATTTTATTTCACAGTCGATCTGGAATTTATTACAAATTTTGACAGGACTCGCCTAATGATCTGTTGGCGGTTTCGTGGATAGGGCCACGTACGCATGCGCACACACACACTGGGTTGAAAGCCTGTATGCCACACGAACGAAAATTGTTTGGATACATATATGTCATTAGGGCTTATATTTAAGTCACAGATCTCGTACAGCTTACGTGATATAGGCATTTTACATTAAATTCCAACACCCTCGATGTTCCACCCCTACAGCAGGGCAACAGGTGGAACTGAAACGCGTTACAAATAATGATACAGCTGCATAAACCCATCTGTATATGTATACACAGTATAAAGGTATAACAGTATGTTTGCCAAACTAGTGACTACTCTGATGAAATTGCGAGTAGGAATAGCATACAGAACATCACACCCAGATACGAACGTCGGATGTGGCTTTTGAATGAAAGGGAGACAGCATTTGGTAGCATCACAGATGAAATGTCCCAGACCTCTGCTGCGAATTGGAAAATTGTCTCTCCAAAGGAATACAGATGCTAGGATAATAAATCGAGGTAAAAATATATTGAAGGATGTGCGTGTTTTATCAGTAAAACTGAAAAAAGAAACTTGTAGAAAGAATACAGAGAAATAGATTATCGAAGTTAGCACATACTCGTATAAATCCAATGGTAAAAGAAATAGATGTCAACGCAGAAGGAATATATTATTGAATAAGAGTTTATGGAACAGAATTTATAAACTTATAAATCCCAATAATTATGAATAAATAATTAATTAATAGCGAAATGCAAACCGAAAAGAAGATTAGTCTTGAATTGTAATTCGGATGACTTCTAGCTGTATGACCGTAAACTTAAATTTGATTGTGTTTGAAATCTATACTTTCATATACATGTATGGCCGTAGTTCGATCGGGGCTGGAGCTTAGAGATTTTCAGTCCACTATACTTGCATGTTTCTTTTGGTGCGCGGTGGACTAGGCGCGCACGGTCTTAGACAAGCTCAGAAGCGTAGAATACCCCTGGGCGCACACATTTACGTTTGCCTGAGTCCGAATGTTTGTTTCGGTAAGGATTTGGGGAACAACTACAGCAGAGGAAGTCGTGGGTCGAAAAACTGTATAGGGCCAAGAGGAAAACCAAGAGAAGGAGATGTAGAAGGAGGAAGAAGAAAAGAAGGGTTAAAGGAAAGAAGAAAGCGACGATGAATAGGACACGGGGAGACCTGTAAACTTTACGGAAAATGTTCATGGTACACTTAATATGCATTTCGCAAAAACTTTTAAGTACATAATCAGTTTTCATAACATCTCCAGTTTGAGCAGTCATCTCTCCATGAGAAAGTGACAAATATTTACCCTTGAGTGCGAGATGAACAGCTGTATGGAGACTGTGATTTGCGATGAGATATGTACCTTGCAATACACACTGGACGAATTACGCAATCAGTAATTGCAGCGGTAGCCTTGGAGGCTGACGTCACTGTCCCAAGTTTCCACGTACTTCAGTGAAGTTTCCTCACCGCACATCTTCATTTCGCCAAGGGACAAGCCGGTTCCCACGAAAATCTCACCAAATAGGTGGCATATTTAATATAGTTAATTCATTTCAGGTGCTCTTTAAAGCAATGAGTGAGCACTTATTGGCGTCCACACGCGAGTAATATAACCACTTTAATAAACAAATGATTGCAAAATTTCGTATTGAATCCCTGCTAAATTCGTTAGCCATATGTGATGTTTTTGATAGTGGACTTTATAAGAAAGCATACATATTTTTTTAACTATATCGTAGAAAATATTGAAGAAAATGAAATATTTTAGATTAGAATTGAATGCTTTGAATACTGGAACTGTGTTATGTGACTATTTAAGAATGCTGTGAGCTCAAGACTCCATGAATGGAGAACCAAATGACTGTTAGACCTCCCGTGTCGCCAGACAATACAGGAAAGCGCTGTCAAGTACACATTTTCCTTGTGGAATTCAAATAGACAGCGATCCGTGAGTGTCCTTTGACCGGGTGGGGACTGGTTTTGGGATTTGAAACAGCTCATCTCCTTAAGTGATAAAAATACTTCGCACATAACTGTAGTCATGTAAATAAACAGTTCTGCACCAGATCCATGAGATTATCTAAGGAAAGCAACATTTTCCCTCAGTTATCATCCATTCGACTAATACAGTAAGTCATTTAAGGCATAAGAGAAGATGCAGTCCAGTGTTAAAGCGATTGCCTATTAGGCGCAGGCGCGGGATTCCATTTCCGGAGGGGCAGGTATGTTGCGCTTCACCGCAGCTGTTGGGGTTGCCCCAAACTCATAACAAACAAGTAAAGGTAAAGTTGTCCCTGTGCTTAACTAATTAAGCACTACGCCATGAGGGTGTAAGAGGTAGTGGATGTATAGATCCACATTTTCTTGACTTCTGCACTAGCTGGAGGTGAGTGGTCAGCTTCACTCACCTGCCGCTTTTCCTCCGGGGAAAGAGCCCCCCAGTACCCATTGGACAGAAGGTTGGGTGGACCCCAGAGCCGTTATGGACGACATGGAGAAGTGAAAATTCTTGTCCCCACCAGGACTCGAACTTCGATTCCTCGGTCGTCCAGCCCGTAACCAGTTGCTATACCGAGTGGGCAATTCCGGCTTTTTTTCTGCTGGAGTAATGCAGCCGAGGGCTTCCGGTTACAACCGTCTCGTGAGTGCAGAGATTATGAATAGTGGATCTCATATTCATTCTTCGTATGCACAGGACTTAGTGCTTGACACAGAAAGAAGTTTAGATACAAAGTTTTGAAACGAGTCTGATGGGATGGGTCAGGTTCTGTGTACTAAATTATTGATGTAAGTCTTGAATAAATTATCTGACAAGCTTAATATCTCCAACAAAAATGCTTTGCTGGTTAGATGTGTTTAGTTTGTAGTAATGTGGTTAACTGTGATAGACTAAGTTTTCATGAAGGATGGATCATGCTCTTAGAAGCTCAAACGTTTATCTCAGTTTTAATGCAGATTGTTAAATTAAATATAACCGATATTATTAAGAACAATAACTGTGTAAGTTGATATGTTTACTTTCCTGTTCTCGCCTGTTTTAACAGTAAACTTGCATTTGATGTCATCGCCTAAAAATCAGATCTTGACTGTGTTTCTGCATGTGATTTTGGCCAATAAATTCATTTCGCACTACTATATCCGAGAGTGATGTTTATGTTGGTTCTCCTTGGTAGATGTGATTATCTGTAATTCCTTCGTGCACTGTGCTTCATACAGTCCAAAATTATCGCATTATGAGACACAAAGTTAGTTGGCTGAAATTTGTGCAGTAGCGCGCAACTGCATGGTACCACGTTGGGTTCTTCACAGAAAAGCCCCTGTACCAATGGATCACTTTATTTATGAATTTCCTAATCTCTTCATATCTCAGGTTCGTCATAACGATTTCTCATGAACTTGAAGTCACACAGTTTCGTATTTTTCGCGTGTAATTACTCGTAGTCTGCTCCTGAAAGCCTCAAACAAGTCTCTACTTTAGTAGAATGCATTACTTCCACATGAGGAATGAACTATTCAGGTCTGCAGTTCGTTTATACGAGTATAAATTCTTCCTTATTTATCAATCTAACTTTCAAACGAATGGAAAGAAAAGGCGAACCAGCCGTACATATTGTCCTAATACGTGTACAACAAATTACAGTCGTGTTTTGATACTAATAAGTATGATCCATCTTGAATTGCTTTAAGCAGTGTTGCTAAAATCGCTTTATCGTAGAGTGAAAATAATTCCATAGGTGATGGGGGAATTTGTCTCTGTAAATAATCAGTTTTGCTTTATTAGAAACCTTCAGAGTACATATGCATTAACAGTACGAATCAACAGAACAGCAGACACCTAAACAAAAGCCTGCTGTGGCCGCATTCATGAACAAAAATAATCTTGGCAGAAGATAGGGTTTAAAATAGCACTCCCGTTTTGAGGGTCTGAAATATGTGTAGATCCGAAATTTAAATTATAAATTTTATGAAACATGCTCACTCCTAATCAAAGGAAACTGTCCTTTATTACATAACCTAGGCTAAAAGAGGTGGTTAGAGTAGGAGAGTTAAATATAAGAAAAATGTCATATTTATATCCGTGATTCAAGAAAGTAGACCGCCTCTGTGGTCTAGTGGTCAGAGTTCCTGCCTACAGATCCAGAGGTCCCGGGTTAAATTCCCGGCGCTACCAGATTTTCTGAGAAGTGGGTCTGGAACGGGATTCACTCAGCCTCGTGAGGATAATTGAGGAGCTATTTGAAAGAAATTGACGGCCGTGGGAATTCGTTGCGCTGACCACGCGACACCCTCTATCCGCTAAAGTTGGGACTAACTTCGCCGACAAGTGGCGGTCGCTCGGGCGATATAGTTCGCTTGAGGGCTAAAGCCACGGAGTTTGTTTTTTTTTATTCAGGAATGTAATGAGGAGACTTAAGACTCCGAATGTAAATATTCTGTAGTTAGTAACAAACTTCCCGTTGCAGAATGTGACAAATGTATCAACTGGGGGGCACAGAAAATAGCAAACAAGAAATTTCTGCTTCCTTGAAAGTCAGT
Source organism: Cryptotermes secundus (assembly GCF_002891405.2). Taxonomy (NCBI): domain Eukaryota; kingdom Metazoa; phylum Arthropoda; class Insecta; order Blattodea; family Kalotermitidae; genus Cryptotermes; species Cryptotermes secundus. The sequence goes on along the minus strand of NW_019733322.1, from coordinate 806,638 downwards.
GTTTTATATTTAAGCCTTCTCGGGATTACTGTAATGGAATGAGTTCCTGCTTGCATACTTCGCGACTGTTTCTTGTACCTTCTAAGAAATGTCGCTTTCCAACTGCTTATTTCTTTTGGCATGCCTCATTGCCCCTTAACCCGATATTTTTATACAACAAACCGTTCTCGACCACGTGGCTCTTCTTCCTGTTATGATGTTTTTTTTTTTTGACATTGTCACATTTTCTCCTGTTTCCGCATTTCGTGCAAGTAGGGACATAATCCTTCTCCCCGAAGCGAGACACCTGCTGCTCGCAACTAGTTTTTTACGCTGTAAATGTAATGAACAATCTAACTTGTTCCATTTGTTTTATGTGTAAAATAACCAAGTATCCCCTTGGAGCAAATTCCTTCTAGAGAAACTGTTAGTCACTCCGCTGCTCAAGAAATTCTCTGCCTTTCAGAGAAAACAATGTTTATTCACATGTTGGGTACAACCTTCCACTGGACCTTATCCTGAGATAGACGAATCCAGTCCAGATCCTCATTCCGTATTTCTTCAAGCACCGTTCTAATACCATTGCTACCATCTATGTCGAGGTCTTCCTGTACTCTCCATGCTTTCCGCCAGTGTTGTATGCGTGTTAGGCCAGTGTACATTCTTTCTCGCGGCAAAAATACTCTGTTTTGTTTGTCGCATGTGGTAATGTAGAGACATTGCACTGACTGAGGAGAATGTAGACACATTGCACTAACTGAGGAGAATGTAGACATTGCAGTAACTGAGGAGAATGTAGAGACATTGCACTAACTGAGGAGAATGTAGAGACATTGCACTAACTTAGGAAAATATAGAGACATTGCACTAACTGAGGAGAATGTAGAGACATTGCACTGACTGTGGAGAATGTAGAGACATTGCACTGACAGGAGAATGTAGACACATTGCACTAACTGAGGAGAATGTAGACACATTGCACTGACTGAGGAGAATGTAGAGACATTGCACTGACTGAGGAGAATATAGAGACATTGCACTGACTGAGGAGAATGTAGAGACATTGCACTGACTGAGGAGAATGTAGAGAATCCGAATTAGCGAAGAAATTTAGGAGAATAAAATTTAACCAAAACTTATAAACAGCGGAAGATGCTGAGAAATATCGTTGATAACTTGGAAAGGATTGATCCCTTAAGCCAACTTAATATCTGTGCCGGCCTCAGAATCTTATAAGTCTCTGCGTTTCCTCTTTGTTCTGTAGGTTTAGTATTGCATGCCGTCTTCAACCGCTTCTTTTCACTCGGTCTGTTTCTTATGTTTCAAGTATCTTCAATTGTGTCATATTCCTCAAGTTTCTCATATCTTTAAGTGACTCTTCCTGTCCATCTCTATGTTTGCATTCATCTCTGATGTACTGTACTTTACCATTGGTTTAGTCAACATTTGGTACCTGCAATGTCAGATGTGTTCTCCTTCACGTTTTGACTGTTTTTTTTTGGCAAATCAACCCGCTCTATGTGCAACTGCTTACATTTTCTTTTCTCGAAGTCTTCCTAGTCATTGGAAACTTTAGAAATAGGCGTGTGCTTAGTTATTAGCAAGTGTATAATGTACGTTGCAGCTATTATTCTCTGTCAGTGATTCACGTACCAGTTACTTAGACATGAGATCTGATCCCGCCAACTGCTGGAAGTTCTGAATTCATTTCGTGTTCACTATATCAAATTATTTTCCCAGAAATATAGAGACTCCATAGAAACCTGAAAGAATGGCCAGATTTTGTAATTTGACTACATATTATCTTTCGAAACTATGCGGGAAGTGGGTGTACAGATTAATGCCCAGGCCAGTTTTATTCTAAATCTCTCCCCAGCGTTCTGCAGTTCTAGCCAATGTTGCAGTTACGAATGACCAGACTTCGCAGATTCGTATATGGTGACCAGAACAGAGACTACGATGCAACATTTCCATGACTATTATTGAAATTGGTGTGAGTCTGTTTATATATAATATACGAGTATATACAATATATAGGTGCAGTTTAGTTTCTTGTTATCTTCTTCGATTTGTGCTTTATTTCCCTTACACTGGCTGCTAGGTTACCTTAAGTGGGATTCGAACCCACGATCCCAGCGTTCCAGAGAGCGGAGACAGTCCATGCCTTAGACCGCGCGGCCGCTGTGGCCGGTATCTTAAGACTAAACAGTGTGTAAATGAGTTTGCTGTACCCCAAAGTATTGTTTTGTTTCTGTCATCAGTCTGTTTCTCATCTACGTATCTACTCTGAATATACAACGCACATTTCGATTCAAAGCGAAACTGGCCAATATGATTTTTTTCCCTTAGCACTACAGCCCCAGTGGGCCTAGGCCTACCTCCATGAACTTCTCCGTTCACTTCGGTTTTTCTAGATCTTACACGTTCGGTAGGACCCCTTGGGCGGGTGATCAGCTCGTCGCAAGGCCTCTACCTGTACACAAACACAGAAAAACGCACACAAACATCCATGCCCTGAGTGGGATCTGAACCCACAATCCCGGCTTCCGAGCGAGCGAACACAGTATATGCCTTAGACCGCTCGGCTACCGTGACCGACAATATGAATATATATAAGTAATAAATACAAGGAAGAAAGCAAATTCATGCAGATGTATAGGATTCCAAAATGTATTTTGAAAACGGAAAGATACACTTAGGAATGGGTAGTCGTTCATATCTTTCGAGGATGGTATGAAATGAGTTTGGCTCAAATATAATTTCAAATTTTTTAATAATGTCAATAATACACATGAAAATAGTTGAGGGATGAACGAAATTTTAATACAAGTTTCAAACTTCTAGTTAATTCCACTTCATACATATTATAGTTATACTGATAGATAATGTTGTTCTTGACAGGGGCCAAAATAAATTATATAAATAATTTTCTTTTTGGCTACAGTCCTCTGTTCTTGTCACCTTTTGGCCGCTCATATTCCGAGTTCTTACCGGGTTGACCAAACTTTCATATTGGCCTATCTTGAAGACTGTGTAGCCACAGTACAACATATGCAACACAGAAAAACACCGAAATGAGAACACATGCCACGAGAGGAACCCAAAACAAAGATCTGGGCTGCCACCGAGATCCCCTTGGGCTTACCGGATACCTTCCACATGAGAATTGCCGTCGAGAAAATAAAAGACTTCATGCAGAATTCATAGAACTCTTTTTGCAGATGTGAAAAATTAGACGCAATGACGGTTGAATAATTTATCGCCTAACCGACGACAATCGGATCTGGGGCTCTCAGACCACAGAGAATCCGGATAATCTGTAGTCCGTAATTTGGATTGAAACGTTGTCATAAATATTTTACTTGTAACCGTGTGTGATTTAGAACACATCTGAATGCTGTGAAATAGGTTATGTATTCTGACATGGCGGTTGCGGAAAAGAGAGATCGTTATGGGTTTAATACTTTAGAACACTAAATCCCTACAACTCCTCGCTCTTCTCTTTTGTGAACAAATTGACCCTGAATGCAACAACAGGCCTAGTGTTCCAAAATATTTTTTGAAATATTTCAGACAACCAAATTTGACAATGTTCCAGGTGCATTATATGTATAAATTCAGTATTTTTTGGTGACACTAATTCGTAAAAGTAAAATATATCCCATTCTTTATAAACATACTATACACTGCAAGTAGGGAAGAGAAGTTTCAAAACCAAATAGGTCTCGCTAAGATAACAGATCCACTTATATGTCAATTGGTCAATAAGCCTAATATTCTAAGAAATATCCAGCAATACGAATAATGGATAATATTAAAATGGATCTTAAAGGACTAGTGCCTTAATATATGGATTTGATTCTAATGATTTAATAAATTATGTTTTCTGATGCGCAGAATCAAATCAAATTGGAGGCATGTAGGGCTAGATAAAACTTTACACACTTTTTTTTTTCGGAAGACTTGAAAGGAATAGCCCACTTAACGGGATTTGGGTATACGTGGGATGACAGTATTAAACAGGATGTTCAAGGAATAAGGTTTGGATTTATTTCGGCTTGCTTGGGACATGTTCCAGTGGCCAGATCTTGTGTACTGAAATTCTAACGAAACCTGTGGGTGTCGCAGGAGGTAAGGTAAATTTGTCGTTGTGCTTAATTAAGCACTACGCCATAAAGACGTATGGGGGAATGGATGTATAAATCCATGAGAGGTAGGGAATTTATTGATCAGATGAGCGGCCGACTTCTTATCTAGAATGACTCTGCTCAGCGAAATTAATTGGCTACGTACATAGATAGTATGAGAAATTTCGCTTATTTGTGACTGAATTTGGTGTCAGAAAGTCTGTCTGCATAATTTTCTAATTTAAATATTTATGAAGGAGAGCTCATTTAACACTTCTCCAGTAGGCCATGTTCCTAGAAGACCAGGCTTCGCTTCTTTCTTGTCCTGCTGCAATCTATGCTATGCCAAATTTTAGAGGTTATGGGACCTTCAGCAATGGGCCTTACTATTACGCATGGACAGCTGGTGGGACTTCATCGGAGCCTTCAACTGTGGTGGCGGCATCTGTGGCTTCTACTCCATACTATTACAAAGCAGCAGGATACTACTACATGCCATCTGCTTCTGCTCTGAACTATAACGAGCCGGCCTCTTCGGCTCCGCACTATAACAAGTATGCCAAGACGTCTCAGTACTATAGCGCTCCAAATTCTGCTGTGAAGTACTATAGAACGCCGACTACAACGGCCCAGTACTATAGTACCCCTACCTCCTCGGCTCAGCACTTCTCCACTATTTTCTACTCCCATGCATCTTCAGGGGTTCCGGTTCGACAGCATTACTCCCACTCTAGCGCGCAAACTGTCTTCAAACCCTTCAACGTCTCACGGTAATATTAATGTTGTTACTATTATTATAGTTTATTAAGTTAAACATTTATACTGCTATATCTAAAGTACAGGCAGAAGTTCATCACAGTCCTACGGATTCAAATTTCCTCAAAAGTGGTATGTCTGGAGAACTGTTCCAGACAGGAGACTTTAAAGCACCAGAATTCTATCAGTACTGGGGATGTAGTGGCGTGGATATCGACGTTTGTTAAGAATGGAGCAGAGAAAACTGCTCTCCAGGCATATCACTTCAGTAATAGTTGTTACTGCCCTAGTTTTATTGCTATTATAATTATTATTGTTTACTTATTTCAACTTAATCTGTGAACCGGGTTTACATGCACACACATATATAAAATGTGTGCTTATAACTCTGATATGTGTACGTAATTATCCAAGCGAACTTGTGTAATACCCGTATATCTATCAGTTAAAACGATGTTGAAGTTAAGACAGTGTCAAGTGTGCAGTATCATGCAGTTGTACATGTTTATTTTACGCGTTTTTTTGTAAAGTAAAAGTATACAACGCATTATGTGGAGGTCATGTCTGTCCAAATTTCAGTCTGTGGTCTAATTTCAGCTCCTTAGACGCTTTGACAGATTTGCTTACAATTCGATATTGGACAGTATCGATAAGCACCGTAGAAAAATTAAAAATTTCCATCAATATTATTCTATAAAGAAGATTTATTCACATCTGGACACAAATGGATTTTTGTTGTTTCACAGGTATTGCTAAAAGTCCACATGCGAGACTAGAATACAATTTGCTATCCCCTTCTATTTTCAATCCATACTGGTCTCTCACAAAGCCTAATTTACATAAAACCCTAGAAGGGGTTTCAAATGTCTCCCAGAAACCGCCTCACAGATTTTGTTGAAATTCGATACGTCAGACTTTCAGTAATATGTATTTCATTGTTCCAATTTTTAAGCAAGCGTCAGAGAACGCGATTCGTAACTTCATATACTACACATTATGAAGTAAACCTTTCCGGTATTTGTTTATGCGAGTGGCGAATGCAATACCATGTTTAAATGAAGCTGATGTTGCATAATGGTATTAGTCCTACTTTAAGACCTGAAGTGAAGTTGCTTACAAGTAGCTTGATTTTTCACTGTTGAATCATTTACTGTGTATACCCATACATATGGTTTGTATGTTGATTTACCCTAGATATTGCACAGATATTACGAAGCCTACACACCAGGAGAATAGTGTCGTTAGCTATTATTTCTGATATTTAAAGAAGCAATTGAATTCTATTCATGATGCACTGAAGAAAGTATGTTCTTTCGGAATGTGGTTACTACATTTTGAGAAAAATATTTGCTATTATCCAAATAATAATACTGATTTGTGACCTTCAGTACATTCTGATTAAAATTAGGACTACTTAGGCTTCGAGGCTTGAGGTTTTGCTGTGGTCTTCTGGTTTTCTCGATGACATATTTTCTCGTAGCCTAGACAGTGTCATGACCCAGGAGACTACAGTCATAATTATGTTTGTTTCTTCTGTTCGATTAATGACTTGGTATATATCACATATCACCGATGTTTATCTTGATTGTTGTGGGAAATATATCATCATAATTATGTAACATTTCTTAATGTAATAGCATAATATTTTCACGAAGGTAATGAAGCCGCAAAGAGTATTTTTAGTTGCTATCTGTGGGATGTGGCCCATATCCTTCCCATGTTTGGAAATTTGAAGTACATAATTGAATTTATAATCAATATTTTTATTGAACAACGGAATACAGAAATGTGAGACAATATTGATTGTAAGTGTACAGTTTTGTCATATTCGGTACAGCTGTCCCTTATCAAGAGCTCATTTTACGTTTTTGAAGACCAGAGTAGTTGGCAAAACTGCGGTTGGCAAGACCAAGGCTTTATGGAAGTTACGCGTTTAGAGGAAGTGATGACGTAAACATTCATGAAGCCCTGAGTTGCCTCTTCCTTCACTAAGCACAAAATACCGTGGACATAATAGTATCAGTTCAAAATGTTGCAAGACTTCGTCAAAGAAAGCGAGCCGAGTGACGGTTGCCTGCAACTGAACCTAAATACTATTGCACATTTTGTCCTTAGCTGTGATTTATGTACTATTTCTCTGTAATCCTAATTCATCTATACCCAGACACGATAACCCAGTGTCTGGAAATTACATTGACCCACTTCCTCCGGGTTTTAGTGAAATCAACAGCCGAGCTGCTTTCCCGGGACCGAATGACTTCAGTGGTTCACCGGGATTTGTGTTCCCTGAAGCAACACATTTCGGTGGAAGCGTCTCAGATGGCGGTCCAGTTTCTGCCTCCGCTTCTGCCAGTTTAGGTCCTAAGGGCGGTTTTGGTTCAGTATCAATTTCACCGCCCCCTCAAGGTAACTTGGAGCTCGGCACTCGGATGGGAAGTGTTCCACCGTCAGATGGCAACAACTTCTCCGTGTTCACCTCCTCGTCAAGCAGCAGTAGCGACGAGAATGGGGTCAGGAAGAGCTCCAAGGAAGCTACGTCCGTTATCAACGACAACGGGAAAATCACTACGTATCACGTTAGTGACCCGTAAGGACATCCTTAGTATTACTCTGATATTCGTGTTCTCTGCACAGAGAAACAAGCCCTGACGCTTTTCTAACTGCTTTTAACAGCACAGGATTTACTTTCGCTGCAATTGCAGGGAAATCGCAAGGTGAAGATAAATCGAACCAAATGGGCTGATGCCCATCTGTTTTAACCTGTGTTCGATGTTGCACCTGTCAGATATTATTCCATAAACTGCTGCTATGAAATAGTACATCCTTTAATCTTATATGATTCCTTTTGCTGAACTAAAAATTCAACCAATGTTAAGATAAATAATAAAAATAGGCTTTGTCACTTTAAAGCGAGAGTAAACATTAAAATGATATAATAATACCATCTTATAAGTAATTTACTACTACTTCTCAGCACTATTGAGGAAGAAAAGATGCGTTTCCCTGAAATATGATTGAGAGTTTCCATTGAAGGGAAAGATTTTCGTTTTTATATATTTGTTTTGGGAAGAACGGAAACTTGTTTATCTGGTTCACACACACTTATCAAGTTACGTTTACTTCTCTGTTTACCATATTAGCTTGCCCTATTGCCGTTGTTGTGTCTTCCAAATGCTGAAAGATTAATTTAGAATTATGTACTTGCCTCTTGTTCAGGTGAGGCCACCAGTTCTCTCCGACACTAAACAATCTAGTGAAATTTAGAATGAACACCAAGACACATACCATGAACCAGTGAACACTGGCTTTGAGACGTGAATCAACATACAGGCAGTTACAGATCTATGTACTCTGTGCAGCTGATATGTCCCATGGTTGCTGTTACCCTCGGCTATCAGACAAAAATTGCCACTTAAGTCTTGCCAGTTGACTAATCTGGTCTGACATGATCAAATTTTTTATTCTAAGTTTCACGAGAACCTTTAAGTTCTTCTTCCGCCTAAAAATGTCACTGGTAACTTCCATGATACAGAGACTACAATTATATTCATATTCCAAAAGACGACAACAATGGCTGGTTTTCTAGTATTGTTACAGAAGAGACCGGCGTTTCTTAACGAATGCATTGAAAGTGTTGAACTACGTTCCTTTTTTTTTAAATTGTGAAAAAATATTTTATATTATTTTGTTACTGCTAGCATCTTCACCGCTTTATACACATACGAACGTACTAAGTTAACGAAACTCGATAAAATGACAAAAGTTGCATTGCAACAGATTTCTTTGGTAGCTAACATGAAGCAGTATTGAACATATATGAGACCTTACACAATTCAATTGCACAAGCATTTTCTTTTCTTATGGACACCAATTTGAGGTAAGAATTGTAGTATTCTTATATTTGTATTTTTACAGTGCACCGTAACCAGACTGTAAATTATGAACTTGTATTTCGGAGAGGTAGAAATGCTAGACGAAGGAAAACACTTCTAATTGCATTACTTTAAAAATAACAAATTTTTATTGTATACGAGTATGTGTATTTGTTCCTCCTTGTTCTAACGTTGATTATTTGTGGTTCATATGAGATAAATAATTAGAGATATAGTTTGGTGAATATTTACCAACTGTGTCAGTATTTTTCCCATGTGAATATGACCATTTTATTGTGTTCCTTATTGTCTTCGTTAATAATCCGATTTCTTTTCTCCACACACTTCCACATGTAATATATGGGCATTAACTCTTCCTCTGAGAGACTGCGCGTCTCCATAATTAGTGACACCTTTTCCCTACTCGTCAATCTCTAACACAACTTGTCCTGCTTTCATTGTGTATTGCGTGTATTTAAAGCTTTTATGATTAAACATTTTTATCTGCAGATAATTAGTGAAATACACTTGCTTTTGTATTTCCTTTAACACCCAACTTATCGTTCAGTATTTATTATTTGTTCCATCAACACAATTTCGTAATAAATTGAATAAATTTATACTGTATTTCACTTACAATATGTTTCGGAAATTTGTGGTCATCANGGTTACTCTTGGCCTTGTTCGAAGTTACGTGACACTTGCTATAAATCACTTTACATTCACACTCTACTTTATCTGCTACTTTTCTCCTACATCGGCCCATGTGCTCGAATTCCTTTTCCTTCTTGGCTGCCGGCAGCCATGGCAGCTTCCAAATCTCTTTCTGCTTTAGCGTATTACATTACTGCATTATTTATATTATCAATGCCACTTATAGTTCATAGGCAAACATAAAATATATTAGGGTAAATTTACTTCAAAATTTTGAACGTTAACATATTTATTTATTATTAAGATTTGGTTAACTCTTACTGCTGTTGATTCACAGTAGAACGAGGTCATAACTTGTGTGATTGTGTGCTGGTTTTGTAACTAGCACGTTCTATTTTGTGTATTCGTTTCCGCTTGTAGTAAATCTTGTTGCGAATGGTGTTGTCTCTGATAATTTGCCTGATAATGGTCATATATGGCCGAAACACGTTTAAAAGTAAAAAACAAAAAGTATAAATTTATTACATTTTTACTCGAATTGTGAGGATCCTCCACGGCCTGTTATAGGGATAGCTTTACTTTTTATACTGAAGCTGTGTTGAAGGAACCTATAATAAATAGTTACGTTGTACGACGCTGAAATAAAATTTGACTTCTCGTTGAGTAATTTTATCAAACTTTTCACCCCATTTTTCTCAATGTTATTTCCCTGAACCAGTGTCCTTTCCAAATGTATTGTGACGTGGCGTATAGCCTAGCAACGCTGTTACCCCTTGGTGACGTCACCGCTGTTGACTCGCTTTGCATAGCTTCAAGGTTGCGGGGACTCAGCTCACTTCGGCTCCGCTCGTGACGTCACCGCGGGGAGAGTTGCGGGGTGATGACTCGCCTATTACGCGAGCGCTACGTTACCGCTACGTGCCGCTAGGGAGGTAGGGGTCAACATGTCACAGTATGTTTTTGTTTTAATTTTCCTCTTACAGTATTTTCTTTTTCATCTTCCTCAGCCCCTAATTTTATTGTCTATTTTTGCTTATTCATAATATATTTATATATTTTACTATACCCGTGGGAAACCTAGCTATCAAGGAGTGTTGGATTAGAAATTAGTCGCATCAAATTCTTATTTTCTTTGTTTCTTCTTCTTCCCTTACCTCTAACATAGTGAAAAGTTCTCGTACGTGAGGGAATACCAGGCCGGAATCATGGGTCGGATCCCGTGTAAAAATATGGCTATCTGTCAGCTATCACCAGAGCAACAATCATCATCGTCACTACCACCACCGCTATGGTCATTATCATGAGAGGTAAACTTGAAATCATTTCCACCGGAAGCTCTTCATCCTAGCCACGTGGGACAATTCAGGATGACCAGAGAGTGAGAAGACAGAAGTGATTTATGATATTTCGTCTTATTGCACAACACGTAGAAGAACTTTTCCCCCATTTCTCCAATTCCTATTTGATATTACAGTTTCTTCCACTGCCTTACAGCAAAATGCATTAACATTTTGCTGTATGCTGCGGACTTCTTTACAATTGTCATTTGAATATATTTATATGTTGTAGTTTCTGAACGTAAACTGGTCATGGGTTTGGAACATGGGGACGAAAACGGTGAAGAAGCACATTCGGAAGCGTTCAGAAACGGAGAGGAATATTATGACGGATCTCAGGCCGTGCCCTATTGCAGACAGTCACCGGCTTCTCAACTCGGAGGCCCGGGTTCAATCCAGTGACAGTCCATGTGAGACTTGAAGGGGCAAAATGGCACCGAAGCACGATTTTCCCCCAAATACCACGATCCTTCCTTGTCAGTTATTATTCCATCAATGTCCTATTGTTATCTGCGATCCGGGGCTGGAAGAAAACTCCGATATTCAGCCACAGTTTCAAGGAACTCGCGTCACCCCGAACAATAAACGAAGGCTGATGTTAGAGGTAAGGGTTTTGAATTGGGAGATATATGGGGATGATCTGCAGCGACGTTTTCCTTTCAGATGTGTTGAAACTCTCGTTCTGCGTCCATAGGGTGTTGGTTGCTCAGCTAATTCGCACTTTGCTCTTCTCTCACAGATATTACGCACGCTGTACGCATCTTCACTAGTCTTTCACAGGACCAGTCGCCATTTCTCAAGTCGAGTGCAGAAATTAGGAGATATTAAACAGAGGGGTCTCATGTTAAGTTGGTCCCCTGTCACCCCGGCATGGCGCGTCCTCAGGTTGCGGATGGAGGAGGCGGCCTCCAGGTATGGAGGGTAGCAGCGAATATACTGAATAATGAGTCACGTACAGCCGAGAATGTGTGGTTCTCCAGCTTGAAGGTTAGGCGCGAGTTTAACAACTCGCCGTAAAAAGGAACTTCTTACGAAATGTCACAAAGGGCCTCGTACTTGGAAGGATTCTAACAAAAATTGAAATATAGGATTTTGGTAGGAATGCTAGAAGGAAAGAGATCACTAAAAAGACCAATACGTAGGTGGGTGGATAATATTAAAATGGGTCTTAGAGAGGTAGGATGGGGTGGTATCTGGATCAAGATAGGGACCAGTGGAGGGTGTAATGAACCTTTGGGTTCCATAAAATGTTTGAAAATTCTTGAGTATCTGCACAGCTGGTGACTTCTCAAGAAGGGCTGAGCTCCATGGAATTAGTTAAACAAGGAAGTATTTGCACATCTAATAATGTAGTTACATGTCTGTAACTAACCAACTGGTTAGTTTCACGTGACATTGAACGACATTGTGGCTTCTTAACACCGTTAGTGGGCACACAAACCGTGACTGCCTGCCTTATCACAGCTGCACGGGCGGTAACTAATCGCTTACCGCTTATGGTATCCGTGCCGATGGTTGGTACTAATGATGTGTCATATTATTTTTATAATTAATTAGGTGCCCTGCGTAAAGTTTCTAGCCAATTCTCAATTCTGCGATCTACCCATTGTCTCAATGTTTTGTTTCTCTTATTCTTCGCCTTTAGCCGCACTATGGCCCTGGGGTCGACTCAGCCTCTAATAGAAATTAGTATCAGGAATATTCCTGAGGGCAAAGGACGGCCGGCGCGTAAGGCTGACAACCTCATCTGTGAACCGATTATTTAGAAAATGTGGATGCCTCGACGTCTCACAATTCTGCGGGCCTCCACGGCCTATTACAGGGATAGTTTACCTTTTCTTACCTCTAATCTGAGCTGATAGAACAGCAGAAGTTTTATATTTCCACCTGGAGAATACGCAGTTGGAATACTGGTCGAGTTACCGACTGCCCTGATCATTGATTTCCATGGTCTTTTTCAGTTACTTTATGTGAATTCGAGGCTATAAAGGCAATGTCATTCCCATGCTTAACTAGTTAGACACCACAGCCTGAATACAGAAAGGAGAGTGGAGGTATAGCTCCATCATTCTTAAGCTCAGAGTGAAACGTAGATGGGAGGCCAGCTTCATGACACTGTTGCGTTATTCCGAGGAAACAGCACCAAGGTGAGCATTTAGTAGGGGACGCTATAGAGGGGAGAAATATTTCTTGGCTCTGCGGGGAATCGAACCCCGATTCCTCGGCCCTCCACCTCGTAGCCTAATTGCTATAATGAGAGCAGTCCTGGGTTCTAAATTCAGGGATTGTATCTTTAAATACAACAAAACCAATTCCTTCCAGATGTTTTGCTATTCATTACACATAATCATATCACCAGTTCATTCATCATACAAGCCTGTCTCTGTACCTCTGCATTGAGCAGCTCTGTCCGCGAATCACTCGTTTCTGTCTTCGCTGTATCACGTTCTAATCCTCATTCTCGCTTTCTGTCTACCAGTAGCTGCGCATGCCTTTGGTCCACTAACATGCAACTTTGCGTTTCCTGTGCGGAGGACGAGGACCTGCAAACATTTTGCAGCGGGATCTAGCACACCGACCAGGAATACCAGTAAGTCGTCAACGTGTACTCGATAAGAGGAGGCCATCCGAGTCCTTTTGCTTAAGAATATAGAGAATTTCCTTTTTATTATATTTCGATACTGACACATAATGTCTGTTAGTGAATGGCCACGATTTGCGAATATATGGGAGGATAATATTAAAAGAGATCTAAAGAAGCAGTTTCTGAAAATGTGAAATGGATTCATATGACTCAGGTAGGGTCCAGTGATGAGTTCTATGAACACAACGATCCTGTCAGTTTCATAAAAATAGGAAATTTCTTAATCACTTGAGAGAACGTTGGCTTCTCAGGACGGACTGACCCGTGAAGGTGGAAAAGCCCCAACTAGAATTGACGGGACATTTTTCTTTCTCTGATTTTCTTAGACAACAAATAATTCTTAATCAGAAGGGCCAGCAGGCATAAGAGAGATTACTGTCACGTGTAGGGGTGACAGTAGACGCTGGTTTGGATTGGCGAATCGATTTATTGACCACTTGCTGGTCGTAACTACAAATAATTATTACACTATTGCTGATTTGCACTATTTACAATCACTCCACACTGATCTCATCAGTCTGTCTCCACTAGTCTTCTCCATCCGTTTCTTGGCAACGGATTTATAACACAGGAACTGTAAAAGTCCCACTAAATTATACACTCCCAATATCGATGTACTACAGCACATGTGACGTCTCACTAAGTCTTCTTCTTCTGTCCACACTGCTGTTCCCTTGGAACTTAGGGACTCAAGTGAAGTACAGCACATGTGACGTCTGACTAAGTCTTCTTCTTCTGTCCACACTGCTGTTCCCTTGGAACTTAGGGACTCAAGTGAAGTACAGCACATGTGACGTCTGACTAAGTCTTCTTCTTCTGTCCACACTGCTGTTCCCTTGGAACTTAGGGACTCAAGTGAAGTACAGCACATGTGACGTCTGACTAAGTCTTCTTCTTCTGTCCACACTGCTGTTCCCTTGGAACTTAGGGACTCAAGTGAAGTACAGCACATGTGACGTCTCACTAAGTCTTCTTCTTCTGTCCACACTGCTGTTCCCTTGGAACTTAGGGACTCAAGTGAAGTCAATTCCCGCTCTCGCATTCTCCCATTTTTGTCAATAGGCTACGTCGTGTAGAAGTAATAGCAGAGGATACATATCCTGTCAGTGCCTAGTTTTATACACAAGGTTCGAACATCCGGTCACGTTGCTACTTCTCCGTGTTCAGAAGGTTCCGAGTTCACATCACGACCTGAAGTCCAGGTATCGAGTATGAGGATATTTGTAGTTTCCTCATTCCTTCCAGGCGATAACTTAAATTGGGCCACGGCCTCTTCCATCTACATCCTTTCGAATGCAATATTTACGACTCTTCCTACCAGTCATTGCTATACAGCCAAGCTATTGCCGACATCCTTTAATATAGTAGATTAAAGTTGTCCTTGTGCTTAATTAATTAAACATCACGCCATGAAGGCGTCTGAGGGAGTGAAGGTGTAGCTCCATCATTCTAAGTCAATAAATAATATATCATTACCTCATTAAAAGGGTCAAGGCTAAAAGGATAATTATCCTGGAAAAGAGACTGGGCAGAAGGTAGTATTGAGCCAGGGAAGGAAGAATGTTCTGTTCATATCAAGAGACAGACGTACACAGGCCTAAGCGAGGTTTGTACTTGTTTAGATCTTGCCGATAAATACATCCGGGATACATTATACGAATCGTATGTTCCAAAACCTATCTATAGTCACTCTAAAATCATGAGAATGTAAATAAGGATATAAACATTCAGAAGCTTTCAGATACCACTGCCGGTACGTTCTCTGCAGAAAAATCATAAACAGAATAAATTATCGAGTCTAAAAACGTTGGCATCGTTTCTATAGAAGAATCCACTTCTTCGCGCACATGACACGGCAATGAATTTTTAAAGTTTGTGACTAACGAATTTGGATCCTGTTCTTCTGAAACTAGAATGCTTGTTAGAACTTATCAGGGTATCATTCGGGACCTCATGATACATTCTCAGCAGCTGGAATGGTTCCTACAGATTGAAGATAATTAACAAAATTTAAACTTTAGCGCAATATGTTCCTGACAAGAGGCAATTCTTTGCAAAAAATAGAAAAAGTGCTGAATATGAGCCCCAATTCAAGGCGCAGCAAGACATCTAAAGGACCCTCTTAAGAAGGCCATAAATCATTCCTTCGGCAGATTGTTGTTACGAAAACATTTAACTATCATGAAGGATTTTACACCACGGAAAAGATGTCAGTTAATTGAAAATTAACTCATGAGTCTGTGGAAATTTAAATGAGAACGAAAATTATGAATTAGAGGCAGAATGTTTCGTACCTAAGGAAATCCTACCGACAATTAAGAAATATGAATATGTTAGAGATATGATGCCGCATATAATAATAGGGATTCTGAAATATGAATATATTCATAAAAATGATAACATTTGTGTGATGAACCAGAGCATGTATGCGATCTGATCATTAAATACCGTATGAAAATTTTGTTACGGGACTGTTCAAAGCAGGTAGAGTAAGTATTTCAAATCGAACGTTTAGAACAAGTGTTTGAATTAACAGATTAATTACACCTGAGCTGGACTAGAAATCCTTGCCGCATGCAAAAATCTAGCTGGCAGAAGTACAATGTTTCCACATCACAGCAATAATAAACACAATTGCAGTTCTGCCTAGGGGAAAGACACTCTCACTCCGATCAAGTCTTAAGGAACAAAAGACGACATGCATGTTCAGATCAGTTTTGGTAAGATAGTCTACGTTCGTCAGGTACTCGATAAATATGGGAATAAAACGGGATGAAGGGACAGTATATCAGCAATTTACTGAAATCCTCTGCCCCCAAGCAATACCTTACTACAGATAACTGTAGAGCTTGGTGCCATGTTGGAGCCTTATATCATGTCGTTTCTAGCATGCTGTGGTTGTTGCGCCNGGGGGGGGGGGTTGAGGAGCTGGACACAAGGAGGTAAGAGGACCTAGTTTAGGGGAAGCAGTACTGTGATGCAGAGATTGAAGTGTGGCTCCTCTAATGGGCAGGTACCACTAAATAAACCAGCTGATCGTATTGGAAGATTCTATTTTTTGTTTCTATAGATCTCGCTCCGATTTTACAGTTAATTTTCTAGGCATACCGGATGGAATCTCACAGTTTGCT
Organism: Cryptotermes secundus; assembly: GCF_002891405.2. Lineage (NCBI taxonomy): Eukaryota > Metazoa > Arthropoda > Insecta > Blattodea > Kalotermitidae > Cryptotermes > Cryptotermes secundus. The sequence goes on along the minus strand of NW_019733322.1, from coordinate 790,138 downwards.
ACCAACACACCGGATAGGATGCACGTGAAGCAGTGTCAAGCAGACACAAATGCTCTTCACCAGACTTGTCCATTATACCTGCAGTGAGAGCTTGTATCAGCAGAGCCACCAAGGTTCCTAGCAAGAGGTGACAACTTCCGTAGTTGTTCATCAAGGTTCCTAAATGAGAATAATGTTCTCCTTACAAGTAAATTAATTCTTGTCTTGCTATATATTGTGGCCGGTAACAAAGAGTTTATTTTTATCACTGCTTATCAGCTTTGTTTTACTGCACGTCATTACAAAGGTCCAAGAAAACCACTAAACATTGAAACTGAATGTGGAATGTTAGTTTCTGGTCTATACTGAAATTGTTAATTTACTGGGGAAAACGTAAATACCCGGGGAAAACAGACAGAAGGTGTGTTAGAAGATTATAAAGAGAGTCTACAAAAATCATCTTCACGGCTGACATGTGAAAACATAAAGATGAAACTTACAGAGCTGTAATTTTGCTTGTTAGGGGGAACTGCAGCATGGGGTGCTTCATAATCTGTACTACGTCCGATATTGGAAAATGGTGTCGGCGGGTCATGTAGCAAGCACGGAAGAGAAAAGATGTAGGTACAAAGTTTCAGTCAGGTTACCTGCTTGATTGAAAGAGATCACTTGGAAGATATTGGCATAGATGGGGTTAATATTAAAATATATCTTACAGAAATAGATTAGTAGAGTGAGGGTTGGGTTCATTTGGCTCAGATTAGAGACCAATGGTGGAGTCTTGCGAAACCATAACGAAATTTTCGGTTCCATGAAATACGGAGAACCTGACTAACTACAGATGAATTAGGAGGAGCCGGGATAGCACAGTCGGTATAGCGACTGTCTACTTGCTGGACGACCAAGGGGTCAGAGTTCTGAATCTCAAAATGGTCAAGAATTTTCTCCAAGTCGTCCAGACCGGCTCTGGGATCTACCTAACCTCCTATCCAATGGGTACCTGGGGCTTTTCCCCGGGTGGCAAAACGTCTGGGGCGTGAAGCTGACCCACTCACCTCCAACTAATGCTGAGGTCAATAAAAGTGGAGCTATACATCCACTCCCCCATACGCCTTCTTGGCCTAGTGCTTAATTAGTTCAGCACAGGGACAACTTACCATTATCTTACACATGAATTAGCCTTAGAAGTCCTCGGGAGTTAGTTGGAATTTAAGTTGGAAAACGGAGTTCTATTTTACAGGCCTGTATTTCTCGAACATGTTCACCTTCTGGACTGGTTGGTCTGGTTGAATGTAATATTGAATTTAGTTTGAGATATTGCCGTAGAAATGTGAAGGTGCAGTGTAGACAACTACGCCAGTATAGATAATGCTTTGCTAGTTGTGTGAATCCTCTAACAGATGGCACCTCAAGTCCCTTAGAAGTTCAGAAATAACAGAAGGCAAAGGTGTGAATATGCTGGTAATTTTGTGGTTACCAGAGCGATTGTTACCTTTTGCAAGAATGACTCTGCTCCAGATTGTCATCACTACAATTCCAATTTGAATTCGCTTTAAACCTTGAAGCCAATATTTCACCCTACTCATAATTTAATTGAATATTTTCTTAAGCAACAGTTGTGATTTATATGGAGCTGTGGAATGGTGTTTTGATTAAGCCTACGTAAAATTATCAAAGCATTCTTTGCCACTTTGCCTAAGTGAGCAGCATTTATGACCATTTGTTCCAAATAAGCCTACATATCTCTTAAAGCTTGTGTAATTTTACGTCGTGGAAAGCATTCAGTACACAGAATCGTAATATTCACCTCAATTTCGCTGATTAAACATCACATCGAAAAACGTTTAAAATAAATGTACTCATATATTTCAGTCTCTCTTTAATTCTTGCTGAAAAATACTCCTCTTTGAGGAAATACATGCAGTATGGTTTGAGCTTCATGTGAGGTAGGAATTATATTGAACCGGTATGGGCCAAAATTAGAAACGTCAGGCAAGTTTTGTACAGACTTCCTTTACCAGGTTTGATCGAAATTTATTTAAGTAATTTTGAAAATGAAACATGGGTACAATCCGGAGGGAACCATCTCCCAATTGTCCAGTGCTTACAAGCATAACCCTGCAGTAAGCATACAGAGAACTGAGTTCTGAAGGCGTGTGCGTATGCAACATGACATCAGGTTCCTTGTTAATTCCTTATCGAAGGGGTAATTTTAAATTTCGGCCTTCTTATGTATGTAGTCGGTATAGCGACGGGCTATGGGCTGGACGGCCCAGGTTCGATTTTCTGAAGTACAAGATTTATCTATTCTACAAAGCGTCCAGACCGACCCTGGGGCCCACGCAGCATCCCATTCAAAAGTTTTCGGGGGTAAAGCGGCAGGGGCGTGAAACTGGTCACTCATCTCCAACTAATGCTGAGGCCAATAAAAGTGGAGCTATACATCCGCTCTCCCATACTTCTTCAACCCATAATGCTTAATTAAGCACAGGGATTTTATCTTTTATACTTAATCCGTTTCTCCTATACCTTAAGGTGTCGAGGTTGTTATTTGCATTTTGATCAGTTTACAGACGGTAGGACTCCTTGGACGAGTGATCAGCTCGTCACAAGGCCTCTACCTAAACACAGAACAACAAGACATAGAATAAACACATACAAAATATCCATGCCCTGTGTGGGATTCGAAACCACGATCCCGGCTTTCAAGCAAGCGAAGACAGTTCATGCCTCAGACTGCTTGGCTACCGGGACCGGCTTTTATCTTTTATAACTAAATTTAATTTTGATTCTGTTGAAGTGAAAGCTGCGAAGTACGCACTAAAATAACGTAGTTATGTTCCATAGTGTGTTCTATGTGAGTAAGGTATACAAACGTATATAAGGTATGCTGTCCACACAACAATATTCTGTATTTAAAGAACAAAGAAGACACCACTGCATCAACATTTCCTTTTATTGACGCAACATGTTTCGACTCTTATACCGGTCATCATCAGGCGTACAATGCTCCAGTTTAAGTTATTGAAATGCAATTAATTTTCATCTAATTCTTCAAATGGGAAACCTTATTGTGTCTTGAAATTGAAACTGGAGAATTATACTCCTGATGATGACCCGGTATAAGGGTCGAAACATGTTGCGTTTGCAAAAACAAAATAAAGCTGTTGATACAATAGTGACTGCTCTGTTTTTAAATACAGAATATTGTTGTGTAGACTGCATAATTCTGTGTACTTTTATACACCGTATTCATAACACACAACAGGATCCACACTACTGAGATTGTTCTGCGTGAGTCTCTGTGACACTGCCGATGTCCTCATGGTAGGTCAGTTCTGTTCAAGTGCCCTCGTCCACGTCCTGCGTGGCTTGTGTGTTCGCATCTCTAGCCCTTCAGTGCTGCTAGGGACGCGCATCCTCCACGAAGCCCTATAACGAGAAGTCCTGTGTGTGTTGAGGGCTGGACGTAGGTCAGGTTGCCTTAGTCAACAGATGAACATCCAACTTCGGACATATTGGCTCACACTTACGGTTTTAATAAAATCTACTAAAAATCTGAAGAATGCCGTGAAAACCACAGATCTTACTAAAAATACATTTGAAGTTCTTGAGCAAGTTTATAATTACTCTGAATTTAATTCATGTGTTCAGTTGAGGATAATGTAGTAACATTCACAGCACAGACTATTATAGTTGTGCGTGTTTTCAAAGGATTAGATCCGGCAAGCATCAACGTTTCAGAGGAATATATTGATTACAACTTCTTTGTAGAAGATATGCCGTGAACATGCCGACAGTATCTTCCTCCGAAACGTTGGTATGCAGTTAACACACCATCCGACATTATAACTCTGAAAACTAATATAAATCTTCATCGCCATGAAAACGTCAAACTTTGCATGAATTCCACACGTCCGAATCAAGGCTTCCCCCTCCATACGTGTCTGTGTACACAAATGTATTTATGTACTGATCAATGATATATTTATTGTGTTATGGATCGGATTTGTGTAGCGGTTCCCCAAGCTTCCCGTCAACTTTAACGTTGCCATTTCCGGAGCTGGGGTACAAGGGACCGATCACCCCAACATTTATGTCATCTTCATCAAAGTCCACTTTCCCATGGACAGCAACAATTCCTCGTACCGTCGGTGTGTCCAAGCCACCGACACCGTTCCCTCTTCCAAGCGGCGTGATTATGGCGTGGAAACTGCCCGGTTTCCTAGTAGGATGTAAGTGTCCATACGGAGACGGTGTTCTGGGACCATAACCTGGAAAAGAAGTGTGGCCGTACGGTCTGACTCCTGTGTAACCGGGGATATCAGAGATCGGGTAACGTTGTCCCTCATAGTGACGGTAAACACAGCGCAAATCGTGATGCGGATAAGTAGGGTGATACGAACCGTAATTGAAGCCCGGACGCGGGGGCGGAGGTGGACGTGGCACCTCTCCGTAAATGTTTGGACCTGGGTAGGGCTGGTGAAACCCTGGCCTTAACGTCGTTCCATAATACGTTGGAAGTCTGTCGATTCCTTGTCCGTTGCTGTGCCCTGTGTAATAGAAACCATCGTCCTTAACGGCACCTCTGTATCCCACAATCACAGGAATATTAGGATTTTTCTTACCATCATTATGGTCATCATCGTCATTATTACCTTTCAAAGGATCTTCATCAAAATCTGTTACAATGATTGGTTTGAGTTCCTTTGTGTCACCTTCCTTTTCATCATCTTCACTTAAATCTGTATTGAATTCATGAAGTTTGCAATCACCTTCCAAGCTACATATTAGAATATTTGTTTTCGTAGTATTTTTATGTTCTTTCTTATCAGACTTGGCTGGATACTTATCGGTGACGATACTCTCTCCCACTTTCACTTCCAGGACAGCTTTCACCACTCCGGGATTGACACTGGTTTTTTCTTTCTCTATGAAGACCTTGATGTCATCTGGGTTGATCCCAGGAGAGGTGTCACCGAAGTCCACCTTCGGACTCACTTGAATTGCCTTGGCTACAACACAAAATGTTACAGTTATCAGTGTATTCTATGTAGGAATATCAGTCTGCAGCGGTAGTAAAGGCATTATAACCGTGTATCGACAAATTTGTCCCATATGATTTCGCTTTAAGCAAGATGAGAGGTTGCGTTCATAGATTAAAAACGTAGTCTCAGTTTGGAAGAGGGAGAAGTTACAGATCTGATGATGAATCCTATTTCAGGGCTACCTATTTATAAATCGGAGGAAAAAAATGAATGTAAGGTTTTCAGAGGAATTTCATTCTTGCCAGTTTCAGATAAGTTAGGTTCTGTTAGGTTAGACTAGGCTGTCGCATCACACCACTCAGTAACCACCTGAACTTTCGAAGAGAGTTAGTCAGATTGTTTTATATTAAATTCATTTGGCTCACTAGACCATCTCTCTTCCATCTCTGCAACCGGCTGTAACCTGCTCATAATCCTGGGATTTTCTTTTTCTGAACTTGGCTAGATTGTACTAGGATAGTTTATGTGAAGTGAAGTTAGGTAAGGTTAGGTTAGGTTAGGTTAGGTTAGGTTAGGTTAGGTTAGGTTAGGTTTATCGCATCAGGTCACTGCTCATTCACCCCGCATCCACCTGCTCATTCGGGCAGAGCTTGCTTAGATTGCATTATATTATGTTAGATTAACTGTGCTGAACCTCCAGGTTTTAGTACCAGAGTGTTTATTGGTTAGTTAGTTAATTAGTCAGTCTCTCTGTCCATAAGTGAGCTAGTTAGTTAATCGATCACTTAAGTATATATGCAGTGAGTCAAATAGTCATTCTATCAACAAGTCTGTAAGGTGGTCGTTCCATTAGATGCTCACTTGCTCTGTCAGTCGTTCTCTTAGACAATCATTCTATAAGTCACAAGTAAGTCACTCGCGCAGGCAGTCAATTCGTCAGGTTTTGATTCATTTCGTTAGGCAGTCATTCTCCCACTTAGTTAAGTAAGTGAATAGGTGGGTAATTAGGCCCCACTAAGGATATTGGCGTTATATGCCTGGTTAAATTTTATCGAGTAAACTATTCATATCTTTCTGTGTTCTGAAGACACTTCACGAGCTCTGTCTCTATTATGGAAGAAAGCTCCTAAAAAAAAGATAATTTCCATAAAATTTTCCTACTGTGCTGTTCTGTTGCAAGACTGTTACAGATATAGTCTTGAGTAACTTGAGGCCTAAGACCTCTTGCAACATATCCCATTACTGGGCAGCAATAAAAATGTTTCTGCTTCTTAATTATGCCCCGTTTAATTACTAATGCAGCAGCCCATCTCCAACAACAGCAATTACGTTCTTGAAAAATAAACTGGTAGTGTATATTATTTTACTACGGCACGAAAATCTACCATTCCTTAGTGACGCTGAGTAAAAGTGAACAAAATGCATCAAAACTTTTTTACATTAAAACTCTTGCTAATGCAGAACCAAACACAACTACTTAGATAAGTAGACAGACAAGGATAACCCCAGACTCTTCATATCCTCTGTTATCTGTGGAATTCCACTATAAATTTAAAATATTTAAGTGGAAGGAACATTTCTACGAGTCCCGAGCTCTACAATTAGTCGTTCTCACCTGCATTTAAATTGTTTTTAAGTGACCGGAAAGTGGTTTACCATTAATTAGAGAAGTGAATTAGTTCAGTAAAATGTAAAAAAAGTAAAGTTGCCCCTGTGCTTAACTAATTAAGCACTACGCCATGAAGGCGTATGGGGGGCTGGATGTATAGACCCAAATTTTCTTGACCTCGGCATTAGCTTGAGGTGAGTGGTCAGCTTTACGGCCCTGCCGCTGAACCCCCGGTACCCACTGGATAGGAGGTTGGGTGGGCCCCAGGGTCGGTCTGGACGACGTGGGAAAAAGAAAATTCTTGACCCTACTGGGACTCGAGAATTAGTTCAGTAACATCTGTAAAATTGTTATAAATATTTTAGATGAATTAAATCTAAAATATGTTTATCTAAAAATGTTGATTTTAATAATGAAAAACTGTAAAAGCTGTTCTTTATATATATAAACACAGAAATGTAGTAAGGGGACAAATATTATGTTTCATCACCCTGCTTTTAGATAAAAACAGGATCATGGTTAATGTCCAGAAACATAATATTTATAGTTACTATAGGATTCTGACGATGGTGTATAACACACAGAGATATTGGGTTTTTGGACTTTATCCATTGTCCTGGTTTTAAGATAACTAAGAAAAGCACGACGTTTCGGAAACTGGATCTGTTTCCGTCCTCAGGTGAGGGAAAACACCTTTTCTGTTGGGTCCCTTAGTCCGAAGATCGAATATCTCTGTATAATATTTGTACCAACGTACCATTGTCACACAATTTTTGATCCTAATAAGGGGACGCCATGAAATCTTTGCCAAGCTAAGTGGGGGCCATTATATGAAATTTGGAAATCACTGGCGTGGCGTGCAACCACTCTGAGTGTTGGAAAGTTTAAAATAACCCATTTCCTTTTCCTTCCATATCCTTTCCTGCCCACCATCAGACATCTCAGCACAAACCACATACGCTCTAATTATCCCAGATGCTGCATAGTCTCTAGGTAACGTACAAACAAACCAACTCACACCTACAGCATTTTTCTCAAGCTTTTTTAAATCAGAGAATTCCTTACCTGCTTTAAAAGCACACTATGGCCTTTCTTTGCCAGTTCCAATAGCAGCCTTTAGTAATGAACTCTTATACTAAAATACGTAGAATGGGCCTGTCTCAAATGCAATCTGGATTGAAAGGAATGCTGTTTCATCGGAAACTTTTAGTGTTTCGAAAGTTTAATTGAAAACCAGGGTGAAATCGCCTTTAAAATATCGAAACCGTATTATCTGGAACAATGGAAGTTATTCCTGTTGCCTGATACTTACTACTTTTTGTTTATGTGATTTTGGACCTTCCTTTTTTTCCAAGTTTTGTTTGAGAAGGAATATTCATGCAAAAAAATGGCGAAGGATTGAGCTGTCTTCAATAGCTAGTGAAAGATACTCGTATATATTGGGACTGTTTAAAAAGAAAGGTAAAGCTATCCCTGTAACAGGCCGTGGAGGCCCATAGGATTGTGAGAGGTTGAGGGTCCCACATTATCTAGACAATCGGCTCACAGATGGCGGTAAGGTTGTCAGCCTTACGCGGCGGTCGCTCTTCACCCCCCCCCACCCCCAGAAAGATTCCCGATACTCATTTCTGTTAGAGGCTGAGTCGACCGCAGGGGAACAGTGCGGCTGGAAGTTTTAGGTCAATTGAAAGAAAAACACCATATCAGAACTCGAACTCGCCACCTTCCGGCTTGTAGCATAGTACCTCAACCAACTACGCTACCGCGTGCCCCCAATACACAACAATAATTCTGAAAGAGATAGAATAGACATTATTGTGTAAACATTTGTTCTTATTAGCTCTTGGTGGTAACGCTACAGGTTTCGACTCTTTTCTTGGGTCATCTTCAGGCGTACACGAATACTGGCACTAGTTGTTGAATTGCGTTATTAATCAATATGGACTCATGTTGTGTTTGTATGAAACTTTATACTAACAAATACATTTTAATTTAAATGTGGTTCAAATATAGTTCAGAATTTGACACTAAAACTTGACATTAAAAGGATAAAATTAAAATTAAAATTAAAATTACAATTAAAATGGTCATTAAAATATTTATAACCAATATAAGTTTTACTGAAGACTTTGTGTCCGTATATGTGTTGTTTGGTTGTTCCACTGTGGTAGTGGCAGTTCTGATGTGGGGTAACTGCGCACTAGGATCTTTCTTCAGAATCTTGGAGGTGTTTTTGACCTTCCTATTATCGTATGAATGTTATGCTCGTTATTCTGGGTTTCACTCTCAGGCTGTTTGTAGGTGGAGTTGGATATTCAAATTTGATGTTGTGCATGTATACAGTTCCTCGTGGTGATATTATTAAGCTGTAGCGGCTGGGTTTGAAGGTTCAGACAGAATATCCAACTCCACGTATAAACAACCTGAGGGTGGTAGGTGGGGAGGGTTCTCGGAATCTGGGCATTTGGAAAGCCGGGGAGAAGATTATGGAATAACAGGAAACCAGAGTTCACTTAAATAAGTTTTGATGTATAGAAGTGTCTTTAGTCCCCTCACGGCACGCCTTTCCACCACAAATATACACGTATTTTGATTAAATTCAAAATTCTCAGACAAGAACCTGAGTTACCAAATGAGTATTTGTTTTGATGATCAGAAACCATCGCAGCGATCTATTTTAATTTTAAAGTTGTTGAAATTTTGAGACTTGTCGGATTTCAGCGTCATCTTAACGAATGTCGAACTGAGAGTTTCAGAAGACCTGGAGCGGTTAGGACAGCTGTGGGCTACAGTAGTAGCCGTGATGAACATTGTTTGCTCCCAGATGCTTACATTTCAGCTTACATTCTCACGACACTCAAACACTTACTTTACATACATGCTGCACAAATTTCCTCAGAGGTACTGAGCAACCTTTCAATATGTATCGTTAATTCAATAAACAGTGAACTTACCTACAGCGGAGAAAGCAATCAGCATAAAGGACACACAGAAGGAAAACCCGGAGAACTCCATTGTCTTGTAGTCACAGCTGTGAACTGAGTGTCCCCTAGATCCGTACAAATGCGTGACTTTGCTTATGTAACTAGATAACAATGTCTTCACTCTCTGCTGCCTTCAAGACACTTCTGTCACGGTGTCATATTCAGCAATTAGAGAAAGAGAGGGTCATCTCTTTCATTCTGCGTTTCAGTAATAAGCATCGCCTGAAAATATTATAACAGATGTTTATTTTAGTCTACATAGTCAGTCTATTTATTGCAGTACAATTCAATCAACTCTATGGCTCAGCATCTTCCACATCATAGCCCGCCATTGAAGATGATCCTGACGAGGTTCCATTATCTCCCAACCTCACAACGTAATTCTCTGACGTCCACTTCAGCTTCCCTCGCATGTAGCTTTGGATCATTCAAGTAGCTGTTTCTAAGTAGGTTTCTTTATAAGAAATCTATATGAATATCTTGTCTCCCTCATAATTGCCACAACCCAGCTTATCTCAGCATACATTTCGCTATCATGCAAAGTTCCTCGTCGTTTAATGTCCCAGATTTTCTCATTTTATACTTGATAAGAGCAAATATTTTCCCTGTAATTTTGTTTTGAAGCATTTATAATTTACATCCTCAGTCAAATCATGAAACTACTTTTTACAACACTACAGTACACAAAGGAAATATGCTCGTATATGTTCCTACATTAATTCTCCTGCAGACGTGAAGGGAAATATTGCGGGTTCAAAGCGTGCCTCAGTATCACAGAAGAAGTTGTTCCCAAAAAAACAGTAGCCTTTAGAATCGTTAGTTGGTAACGTCGGTTACTAGGCAACGACGGCGAGGCAATCAGAAACCATATAAAATCATGAGAATGAATATGTTCATAGTATTGGACAGGCGATGGCGGTGGTGAAGCTTAAGACCATTAAAGTGACTAAGCTGCTGTTGTAGCATAAGATACTTAAAATAGGCATGATCTGCTTTGCAAAACCTGTATTGACAGAGGGCTTGTATGTAGTGCAAAAAGGAAGAATTTTTATAACATGCTATATGCGAAATACGTATACTTGATAAGAGCAACATATATTCATAAAAGACAAACAACCCATCTTCTCGTCAGAGAGGATGTTACATAAGGACTATGACCACAAGGGTTCAGTCTAAAAAAATATCTGGCCGTGAGCTTCAAGGGGCTTGGCGACAAGACGAACTGAATGGCAGTAAACCTCTAGTCGTAAAGTAACTTTGACTTTAGTCAGTTGTACGGGAGTCTGTGAAGACAGGACTTAGTCGATGCAGTTTAAGAGTCTACATCATTAAGATACATTACCGGGAAACGACTAGTGAAAACAAACTTAAAACAACTCTGTTTGAATATATAAGAATGGCTATGGTAAGCGGTATTTTGTGACAAGAAGAGTAGCTTCTAGATTAGAAAGGTTTAATGTATTTACTGTATAAGTCCGTTGGTCTTGAGCTCCGTTACGCTCTTGAAGATTTCTAGAAGGACGCAGAAAATATAAGGATCTAGATTAACACATATACGAAAATATAACTATTTCCTAGCAATGCTGTAGAGGAGTGGGAATTACAAAGCTAGAAATCACAAAGTAAAAGAATATATCACCACAATTTCTAATTATGAAATATTAAGTAACTATGGCCCTGAGGTCGACTCAACCTCTAACAGAAAAGAGTACCAAGTATCCTCCAGTGTGTAAAGTGCGGCCGGCGAGTAAGGCTGACTTCACCGCAGTCTGTGAGTCGATTATTTAGAAAATGTGGGAGTCTCGACTTCTCATAACACTATAGGCCTCCACAAGCTGTTACAGAGGTAGATTTATCTTTCTCGTTTTGTACACGCAGTTTATTATACATAATCCCAAAGTCCACTCAACATTTCTTCGTGCTCTGGACAAATCAGAGTTGAAAACACGTCTTGGTTTATTTAAAATTCGTTCAGGATATGGTCTCATTATATAAAGCAGTAATGGATCTAACATATAAAATGGAACATTCAGTGCCGCTTCAGGTATTTGTGTGTCCGATGGGACGTTAGGTTCGCCTATTTTTAATAAATGAAATAGAGAGAACTTACTGAAGTTGTCACCATCAATTCGACGTGCTACTCTCCTGATATCGATTTGCAAAGCGCACCAACCAAAGCCTGAAACAATATTAAAAAAAAATTGCTTTATATTACAGTACGAGTATTTTGAGCCACTCTTTGCTGCGTACTAAATTTCAATAGGTTTTCCATCGAAACTTCCTGTACAGTTAGGAAAGTTCTATTTCCCACCCCCAATAACATGTTGCTCTTTCATGCCACATCGAATTTGTAGATTTCGGCATGCACTCAACTTGTACAACGTTTCATATACATTTACAAGTTTCTCTGATAATTTTTTAAATTACTGAGACTCCAATTCGGTATGAAGGGCTAATGAGTGAAATTATTCGCTGGTTGCAAGATAAAGTTGTCTCTGTATTTAATTAATCAAGCACTACGCCATGAAGGCGTATGGGGAGTGGATGTATAGATCCACGTTTTTGACCTCGGCACTAGTTTGAGGTGAGTGGTCAAGTTCACGTCCCGGCCGCTTACCAACTGTATAGGAAGCTGAATGGACCCCACAGCAGGTGTGGACATGGAAAAGTGAAAATTCTTGACCCTACCAGGACTCGAACTTCACCCATCGGTCGCTCAGTCAGTAGCCAGTCGATATACCGACTGCACTATACCGGATCTTGGTTGCAAGATAACTAAAGAATAAATGCTGCTTTATTAAAATGAAATAGGCTTACGTGGTCATTCCTGTGAACAGCAGACCTGTCATGACTCAGCATTCAACAATGTGTTCTCCTTGTTCTGTTTCCTTCGGGTGCATAGGCCTTCTTTATTAAATTCACTAATGTAATATGCTCTCTCTTTAACTGAATCACTCAATGGTTCAAACACGGATAGCTTTTTTTAAGCAAATAAGAAAGAAATATTGACTCTGAAGAACCAATGAAACAGTTCGTCTTTGCTGCGCATGCGTGAATGTGGCCGGAAGTTCAGTTAACAATATAACCGAAAACTGACTCTGAAGACCATTTCAAGGCGTATATTTTATAGCAACAATTCATTTTCTTGATTGTAGATTTGGCAATGCTGCGATAAGCATATTTGATTGAAATGAGAAGTGAAATGCAAGGCTTCAGGACAAAGAGACTTGGAATTGTGATGAAGGTCAGCGAGTTGAGGGGACAGGAAATGCTAGAGAGAGAGAGATAGAAGACAAATGAAGAGAATTATAGTATAAAGAAAAACGAGGATAGGAACTTGGAAGGGGATGGGGAACTATTTCACATTGTGCTTAAATGAAAGCTCATAGAAGGGCAATTCTATGAAAACCTTCGTCCACAACAAAGAACATTTATCACGTGTTAACCATGTTGTTACCTCAGGTCGCGTCACTGCGTCTTAATCTTTCCGTGTCATCATCTGAATTGCCCACGTCCCCCCCCCCTTCTCAACAGACTTTTCTTTCAATGACTTAACGACCTTTACAAAGGAAACAATACCAATATTTCTGGTTGCTTTTCGGTCACAGTAGCAGTTCCACAATAAATACACTTCATTTTAATGGCAAAACCTAGACAAGTTAAATACAAAATTGCTCAGTATACACCACACTGATATTAAATAATCAATAGGGCAGATCAATTAAATGTAAGGATATGAAAAATGAGTTGGCCATCTTCGCTCTAAATGAAAAAAATTATATAATATTAAGAAAAATGTTTAAAAAAATTATTTACAAAGTAAGGAAGGAACTACCTCTCATCTCACTTGAAGCCTCTAAATAATATCTGTCTGGTAGAAGAGACATCAGAGGATCGAGAAGAAGGCAGATGGAGACGTAACAATATTATAAGCCGGAACAGGCTATTCAAGTGACGATCCAGAGACCGGCTACACTCGCTGAGATCCTGCGTAGTTTTCCTCGTTCACTTTAAGCAGATTCCAGGTTAATACATATAATGGACCATGTCCAATTTCTTCGTCGACGTTTAAAATTTATGATCAAATCTTATCATTTGATGCCATGTAACACGTGTGTTCGAAAAAGTGTCGTTAAATTACTTAAGAATAGAATAATAAATATTCAGGAAAATGTTGTTTCCAATCAAATGAGGTAAGGGAGATTAATTCTTGCAGAACCTAATAGGCGTTCCTTGCTCATATGTGAATTGGACCACGTTTCTCATGTTTGTGTGACTGGTACGTGCAACGAGTCCACTTTTTTTCTGACAGATTTCTCGATGAGCTGCCACGTATTTCAACAAAGAGTATCACAGAGTATCACGATGTTTGCAAATTTTTGGACAACTCTATTATTACTCGTACATACGGCCCGGCAAAACAATTGGTAACATTACTTGTGAATTGTTGGAGCCGGGGTAGAGTAATTGGTATAGCGACTGGCTACGGGCTGGACGACTGAGGGGTAGGGGTTCGAGTTCTGGTAGGGTCAAGAATTTTCTCTTCGTCCAGACTGTCTCTGGGGCCCACCCAACCTCCTATCCAATGGGCACCGGGGGCTCTCTCCACGGGGTAAAGAGGTCGTGGTGTGAAGCTGACCACTCACCTCCAGCCAATGCCGAGGTCAAGGAAATGTGGATCTATACATCCACTTCCCCATAAGTCCTCACGGCGTAGTGCTTAATGAGTTAAACACAGGGACAACTTTTACTTGTAACTTGTTTGTAGTTTATTCCCTCTCACGTTTAGGTGCCACTGAGAGAGTATCAGGTGGACAATGAACACAACAATAATTACAGTCAGTTGAAACATATTGTCACGTGTTTATGTCTCCGTAATTAACAATAACGGGGTTTGGTTTGGATGATTGGATTTATTAACACCTTCTTTTACAATCTCTCATAATCACAATCAGTTACAATAGCTCAAGATAAATGACTGCCTACGACTTGTTGTATTCTAGTTGGACGATGACTCACTTCTGATTTGCGACTGATTGACTTCTGTTTTATGAATGACTTGGTTCTTATTTGAATGACTGCTTTGTAGCATCTCGGTATCTTGGGAAATATTTGTTGAATGTTCGTTTATTCGGAAATGTATTTTATAGCGAGCTGGTCTCGAGGAATGGTCAGAAAACGGAGATTAACGGCCGTGGGGATCCGCTGCGCTGACCACGTGACACTTCTATCCGCAAATTTGGCCGACAAGCGGCGGTCGCTCGGTCGGTATAGTTCACTTGCGGACTACAGACAGCGGAGTTCGTTTATGGTCACCACGAATCCGCCTCCATGGAAACGCGTTTGTCAACGTGTTCTCTAGCAGTGAGCCCATATGTCACAACACGGCCTGTATTTACCTTTATAATTTTCGATCCATCTATAATGATAGCTTTATATTAAATTTTTAGGCAATCTAATGATTGTGAAACATCAGTATGAGTAGGAAATTAATTTCACAGTTGAACTTACTATAGTATATTAAAATAATAATTGTATTAAATTGCATATACATATTAATGTCAAATCCACACCAACCCAAACTATCTCCCTAAAATCCATTTTAATATTGTCCACCTACCTACGCCTTGGTCTTCCCAGTGGTCTCTTTCCTTCTGACTTTCCCACCAATATCCTATATGCATTCCTCGTCTCCCTCATTCCGGATTAGTTAAATATTTAAAATAATTGGCGAAGAATTCCTCTGTTCTGTGTGTGTACTGCGTGTCAGAGAGCGAGATGGTACAGTGGTAACACTCAACACTCTTTTAGAGTTACTCGACTCGAATCTTCGCCAGGACACTCTTTATGTTGACTGATAATTTCATGGACTTCCTCAGTGTTTCCAGACAAATGCCTGGATAGTTCCTTGATTAAATCACAAGCGCTTGCTTCTAAAGTCTCTTCCAGTTCAATCGCTCTGTCATTCGAAGCTACCGAAAGAGAGGTGAAACAACCCACAAACATATTTATACATTTATATATACCAAAACTAAGGAGCCGGGATAGTGATTGGCTACTGGCTGGACGACCGAGGGTTCTGACTTCGAGTTCCGGTAAGGTCAAGAATTTCCAAGTCATCCAGACCGGTTCTGGGGCCAACCCAGCCTCCTGTCCAATCACTACCGAGGGCAAAGCGGTCTAGGCGTGAAGATGACCACTCACCTCAAACTAGTGTCGAGGTCAAGGAAATATAGATCTATACATCCACTCCCCAATACGCCTTAATGGCGTGTGCTTACTTACTTAACTTTACCTTTATATATAAAATAATTTGTGGAGGAACTGATGAAATACATTTATTAGTACAAGACTTGAATATGAATGTTCCAGACTGGCAGATTGTTTTGTCTTGAATGGACGAAGCGCCCACAGTCACACAATCTTAGAAGAAAAGATTTTCCTGGACCGAAGAGCCAATTCTTGAAGGTGTCCGTGGGACACATTGGTAAATCTCCGTGCATATTTAAACTCAGTATTAGATGGGATGGCGATTTATGGGGAATTTAAATCACCGTACCCTTTATCCCCAAGGAGCCAGCCGCTTGTTCCAAATGGCGGCGAAGAGACAAAATTCATCTCAATCAAAACCTGGTAGCTCAAAATTTGAGTAGTAATTCCGCTCTCTAATCTGTCCTGGTTCAATGTCAAAACTTACCATACAGACAAGGAGGAGTTTTAAATGTGTATTTTATTTATAAATGCACTGAAAGTAATGTAACAAAATTAGTCATTTACACGGCTTTCCACACATCTAAATACATATGGCATATCCTATTAAGAGCCAGAGCGAATGATAAATGAAATAACGATCTTAGTGTTAAGAAGATGGACAGGCCGTGGAAAAATCATCTTGAATCTTCAGCCAAAGTTCGACCTCCCACCCTTCACCCCAGCAGGACGCCTTCTCCAACCCTTCACTCCCTCAGTACCGAAATCTTCTGTTCCACTAGCAGATCCTGAGGAGCTGTGAGATGAGGATGTAGAACTTCCAGAATATGGGCTTCCTGATCCACCTCCGGTAGTTCCATCGAGACCAGAACCTGAAGTACTTCCATCATGGATTTCATAAGAGTTTCCGGATGGAATACCAGTATTTCCACTGTCCACAGCGGAAACTTCAGAAATTACGGCATCCTTTACGTGAGATTCTACAGTAACTTCACTTAATCCTCCGTGGGCTCCACCTGATACAGAGCCACCAGTTCCAGTGGTGATATCTTTATGTCCACTACCACTCTGGGCTAGCCCCCTGCCATACCCCAAGCTACCGCCGTTTCCACTTACACTGGCGACTCCTGTAATTCCGTGACCTCCATGTTCACCACTGCTGCCAGCTACTTGAGCCCCTGTTCCGCTCAGAACAAATCCTGTACTTTCGCCGAATCCGTGAGTTTTAGCCCCACCAACATTTTTAACTCCGTGTGATATAAGATCAGCAATGCTCTCGGCTTCTGCGTTCCCGACGGTTCCATGGGAGCCAGCATTACCAACACTAACAGAGCCACTACCGCTTACTCCATGAAGACCAGTGCCACTTCCGGCATGAAGTCCTGTACTTTCGCCGACTCCGTGAGTTTTAGCTCCACCGACATTTTTAACTCCGTGTGATACAAGATCAGCAATGCTCTCGGCTTCTGCGTTCCCGACGGTTCCATGGGAGCCAGCATTACCAACACTAACAGAGCCACTACCGCTTACTCCATGAAGACCAGTGCCACTTCCGGAACCAAGTCCTGTACCTTCACCAACTCCATGTGCTACAATACCAAAATTTCCAGCTCCAGCATCACTGCCAAATCCGTGAGCCCCAGTTCCGCTCAAGTCAAATCCTGTACTTTCGCCGACTCCGTGAGTTTTAGCTCCACCGACATTTTTAACTCCGTGTGATACAAGATCAGCAATGCTCTCGGCTTCTGCGTTCCCGACGGTTCCACGGGAGCCAGCAGTACCAACACTAACAGAGCCACTACCGCCTACTCCATGAAGTCCAGTGCCACTTCCGGAACCAAGTCCTGTACCTTCACGAAGTCCATGTGCTACAATACCAACAGTACCAACTCCAGCATCACCGCCAAATCCATGAACTCCAGCTGCGCCCAGGCTAAGTCCTGTACTTTCGCCGACTCCTTGAGTTTTAGCTCCACCGACATTTTTAACTCCGTAGCCACCAGCTCCGTGTGATACAGCACCAGCACTGCTCCCGGCTTCTGCGTTCCCGACGGTTCCATGGGAGCCAGCAGTACCAACACTAACAGAGCCACTACCGCTTACTCCATGAAGACCAGTGCCACTTCCGGAACCAATTCCTGTACTTTCGCTGACTCCTTGAGTTTTAGCTCCAGCGACATTTTTAACTCCGTAGCCACCAGCTCCGTGTGATACACCACCAGAACTGCTTCCGGCTTCTGAGTTCCCTGCAGATCCATGGGAGCCAGCACTACCAACACTAACAGAACCACTAGCGCTTACTCCATGAAGACCAGTGCCACTTCCGGCATGAAGTCCTGTACCTTCACCAACTCCATGTGCTACAACACCAAAATTGCCAGCTCCAGCATCACTGCCAAATCCGTGAGCCCCAGTTCCGCTCAAGTCAAATCCTGTACTTTCGCCGACTCCGTGAGTTTTAGCTCCACCGACATTTTTAACTCCGTGTGATACAGCACCAGCACTGCTTCCGGCTTCTGAGTTCCCTGCAGATCCATGGGAGCCAGCACTACCAACACTAACAGAACCACTAGCGCCGACTCCATGAATATCAGTACCACTTCCGGAACCAAGTCCGTGAGCTCCAGATCCTGCACCCTTGACAGCACCAGTATTTCCACTGGCTGTTGGGGCACCAATTCCACTTACGTCAAGTCCTGTTTTAACACCAGCGTCACTATATCCAGAATCAACATGGATCCCGTGATATCCTGTTCCACTAGTGGCACCATGCCCTGTAGTTTCATCGACACCGTGAACTTTAGTTCCACTTACGTCGCCACGGTCTGTGCTTCCACCTTTCCTGTGAGCTCCAATCCCACTTACGCTGTCAAGTCCTGTAACTCCACCGGTTCCATGAGTTCCATGTCCGCCAATGCCACTTGCTACACTCGGTCCACTGGCTCCATGGGTTCCGGTTCCGCTAGCAGCCGCACTTCCTTCTGCTAGGTGAGAACCGCCGACACTGCCGTCTCCAGTGTTACCAGAACTTGTCACTCCAAGAGTTCCAGTTCCTGTTGCAAGAAGAACAAGATAAGAAACTCTATAAAGCGCTCAATGACACTCTAAATCAAGATTCGCCATTTTTTGTTTTCTATGGTTCCGTGGGAGTGACTGAACCTTGAGCTGATATTTGCATATCTGTATGTGTTAGTCAAAGGGAATTTTGTGAACAGGACATTTGCCTTAGAATGCACTTTAATATTAAAATTTGAAAACTTAGCTGCCTTCAGCACGTCTATAGATTTCAAGGAATGCTACATAGAACATGCTTTATTATTTCAATTTACGTTTTGTTCAGTGAGAATTAGAGTCCTATACTTAAGTCAGAATTACGGTTATGTATATAAAGGTCTGGTTGCCGTGTTTTACTAGCGTGAATCAAATAAGTTACTCGGTCCCTCTAAACAAAGGCTGGAATGGTAACTCAAGTAAGCCACTACCACTTACTTCCAAATTCCTTCCAATTCATCAATCGTTCTATAACGCCATGCTATAGTCTACGTACTGAGGGTGTCGTTAAACGTCTCCTTAAGAATTTACAGCCCACTATTCATGGAGTTTCTGTGAGAGAAACAGGAAGTGTATACGGAATTCTACGCCTTTCAGGGCAGAACACAAATTGTATAGGTTACCTAGTTATTTATTTTTCATCTTATGGCAACTCTGAGGCACTTGAACCCCACTGACCATGAACATTTAGATCTTTGTGCAAATCGGCTCTAGAAGAATTCTGTTGTTCCCTCCAGGCAGAACAATGCAACGTAACTTTGTGATAGCATGGTTAGTTCCCTTTGTTCGTGTTCTAGAGTTCGCGTTTTCGAACCTAGGTCTGCAAACCTGTTATTCTGACTAAGGTTTTCCGTGATTCTCGGTCATTACAGGCAAATATTCGTATAGTACCTTAAATAGACCACAGCCACTTCCTTCCGCATTCTTGTCGATTCATAATTCAGTACATTTACGCAACCAGAAAGATGTAGTTAAATAACATAAGAATCAGTCTGTACGGTATAAAATAATGCCCCATAAGCTGAAGAATGGCAAATATATTTGTGTTTTCTCAGCATTTGAATTCTTTAGGAAGCAATTGGTATCTAATACAAGTAATTAATTTAATCTTAATTGCTTGAGTGTGAGATTAATTTTTACTAAGAAAATAAGTTCTTCTTATGTGTAACCAAATCTGAATGCCGGTCACGGTAGCCGAGTGATCTAAGGCATGTACTGTCTTCGCTCGCTTGGAAACCGGGATCGTGGGTTCGAATCCCACTCAGGGCATGGATGTTTAGTTTGTGTGTGTGCGTTCTTCTGTGTTTGTGTGCAGGTAGAGGCCTTGCGACGAGCTGATCACCCGCCCAAGGAGTCCTACCGAATGTGTAAGATCTATATAAACCGAAGTGAACGGAGAAGTTCATGGAGGTAGGACTAGGCCCACTGGGGCTGTAGTGCCAAGGGGAAAAAAAATCTGAATGCCTTAATTAAGCATCAACCCAATCCTGATATGTGTTACCCATTGTTGAAAATTGGGCTTACCCAGTGTTGCAGATGATCCGGCCTGACTTCCGGTGACTGACGATAAATAGGCTTGGCCAGTGGATAAACCAAATTGACTTCCAGAATGAGACAAGGATCCATCACGCCCTCCGAAACTTAAGGAACCCGATCCACTGGACGAGAGGGATGAAGCACCAGCCTCAGCCGAAGATTCTGACTGGAGAGCAGAGCTGGAGAAACTTCCCGACTGACCGGAGGATCCCGAGCCCCTTTTGACGGAACTGGAGCTGGCAGAGGAATAGGACGAAGACTGGGACGAGGCGAAGGACGAGCTGGCGTCAGAGTTGTGACTGAACTTGTATTCTGGTGAGAGAAAAGTCCTAATTATCAGAGCAGTTGATGGATATTATGACAGTTATATAAAATTTGAAAAATTCTACGTCGAAATGCTATAGTTTATGTTTTTAATTTTTAAATGTGTGTTTATTATGAGTTATTTGTGTGATATAAAGGTATAAGGTCATGTCCGACCATTCATTTGCCCATATATGTATATCGACTCCGAAACTGCTAATTGTATTTCGATAATATCTGGTACCTTTATTGAATTCTACACAAACTGTTTATCAGATATATGTATAAAACAAATTTTGAGGTTTTCGCGGCGGTAATTCTTTTGATTGCTGCCATTTTAACTGTGACGGTATCAAGTCTCATAAGCAGATAACCCTCCAGCGGAGCTGCGTAGATACCTTCCTCGAAATCGGCCCACGTAACTCTGCACGAGTTACTCTGAAAATGTAGGTAGTATTTTCCTCCGATATATCTGTAACCGCCTAAAACGCAATACGATGGCTCTACCCGGAACACCACAATTTGAAAATTTTATTTAGAAAGTTACGTATTTCTTTTTCGTCATGAGCCCTCATGACTGATCATCATCATCATCATAATCATTCATGGAACTGAGCCCTTCTTGAGAAGCTGCCAATTGTGCAGCTACTCAAAACTTTACGGAACTCGAAGCTTCATTACCGTGTTCAGAAGAGCCCTCCACTGGTCCCTATCCTGAGTCAGATCAATCCAATCCATACCATCCCATCCTATCTCTCTAAGATCCATTTTAATATTGTCTACCCACCTACGTCTTGGACTGCCCAGTGGTCTCTTTCCTTTTGACTTTCCCACCAACATCCTATATGCATTCCTCTTCGTCCACATTCGTGCTACATGCCCTGCCCATCTGTTCCTCCTTGACTTGATCATTCTAATTATACTTGGCAAAGAGTACAAGTTATGAAACTCCTCATTATACAGTTTTCTCAAACCTCCTGTCACTTCATCTCTCTTCGGTCCAAATATTCTCCTCAACACCCTGTTCTCAAATACCGTTAGTCTGTTCCTCCCTTAATGTCAGAGACCAAGTTTCACACCCATACAGAACCACAGGCAAAGTTATAGTCATGACTGAACAGTTAAAGTATTTAGTAGTTAGATCTGAGGTTCTCATGGCGATTATTATGTAGAGTATGATATCGCGGAAGCTTCCCAATGTTTCGGAGAAACTTGCTGCATCCATTTTCAGGGTTGAAATTCTTGCCTTAATTACTCTTCTATCCTGAGATGGAGGCAACACTCATCTGCGAAAACTAAGTACATTTCTACCATACTGCACGGTATCACATCCCGGAAGATAGTGCTATTCAATTATCAAGCTACAAATATTGTAAACAATTACATTAAGCCTAAATTAAAATATTAGTTGAGTGGTAACGATATAACGCGAAATAAGTTCTTATAATGTTGAGTGGGTACGAGCATGTGAATGTTAATTTTCTGTAGGGTCCTGCTACTAGTTAATTGCAGACTGTTAAGGACTCACCTCCTTCGATGAATCTCGGAGCATGTGACAACCCCTTCACACCTTTCACACCTGCAAAGAAACATAAAGTAAACTGTGACTTCATATACGTTTTATTTTTATGAAGTCATATTGCACTTTGTTTAGTATATTCTGGCTTCATAAACACACGAACTTGTATTTGTCTCGTATCTGTCCTTGACTCTTGATTCTTTCGTTGACCATGCAAAATAGTACTGGGTTACACCATTTCAGTTGCTATTTTATCGAAAATTCTGGGGTTAAAGACAGATAAGCTCATCATCCATAACGCGAGAACCCTGCACATTGTGTCCAGCTGTTAAAAATCTGGTTACATTAGAGGAAGTCAAGGCCATGTTAAGTAGGTCCCTTGTGACAAGGCCATGGCGCGTTCTCAGGATCCGAACTGAGGAGAAGGTTTCCGGTTATGGCTCGGTGTAAGCGTCTATAAATCTGAAAGAAACTCCAAATGTGGCCGAGATGAAATTAATCTACCTTTCCGCTCGGTAACTAGAAAAATATTGTGGCGTGCCGCCAGAAAGGCGGAATGGTAGTGGGATCAGGGTTCATTTCGTAGGCAACGACCAACGTTACCGCGGCAACGACTAACAATCAGAACGCATCCATTGCTATACAACAGCTAGCAATATCCAAGCAACGAATTGTTTGAAGTAGCGTTACTATTGCTGCTGGTGAAATTAACCCTTCGACAAGGTGTTCCCTATTCAGTCCGAGTGCAAGATACATATAAGAGTTATTCAGTGAATGAAAGATTGTTTTATTGTATCTGGATTATTTGTGCAAACAAAATCAAATGAAGCATAATGGCGAGAGTGGGGCTGCACTTCCCTGCTTATTATCTTCGAAAATACAAAACTGCACTTCGATATATGGATCTAAACAGAGAATTTTCAGGCGAATTTAATTTTAATTCGTATTTGATCTAGTATTACACTTCATATAAAAATCGAGCCGAATTCTATTAATTTTCTCACGAAAAAAATAACGTGCTTGAATTTCAACATGATATAAAATACACATGTCGTTAAGATGTATACATTTTATGGGAATTATTTCTCCGTGTAATGTATATTTAACTAAAATAATTATAAATAATTTACGACTTCATGCATCTGTAATGTAATTGCCTTTCCAAATTTATTTGTACGTGCAATAAACGAACATTAAAGCTAATGAGGTAAGCAATATTTCTAAGAACGTGTTTTCAAAATAGAACTTGATTGGAGTACTGGTTTCCACTCCTGTGACAGTAGCACTCACTTACTTTTGACACCTTCTTCTGGCGGCCTCGCATCGACGACAATGCAGACGAGTGACACAGCGAAACACAGGACTGCTCCGTGTTTCAAAGTCATTTTGCCTATTGTTTCCCTAAATTTCTTGCACGAGTAATCAACAGGTCTTGAACTGTGGCCAGAGGAATAATGTTGGATCAGTCAACGAGCTGGCTTATATATAACTACACTTGTTAGCCGTTTACACTTGGCCTTAGGCTGTCTCTTTTTTAAAGGAAACAACAACTGCCTGCAACATGGTCTTCCAGTTCCCGATTCGTCGTTTGTGCTTGATGAAATTCAATGGGTTCTAAAGAAATGTCGTGCTCTACTGAGAACTGCCCGTGATATCAACAGCTGGCCTGAAGTATGCACGAATGAGCGAGGTGTAGGTTCCGCCCACAAGCTATTATACCTAGAAACAGAGCTTCGTAGGAACCAGCAGGGGGCAGAAGGGATTTCAGCCTTTCATTTCCACCTCAATCGTTTGAGAATTCCGGCCTATCTCGATCATGTAGGGAAGGGAAACATCCAAATTAAGTTACAAATTGAATAATCGCAATAGATTTATCGGTAAGCCGATGCAAAATCAGATAAACAACGAAAAATAAGAATGTTTAAATCTCACAATAAACTGTAAATACATTCTGTTGGGTGATTCTTTAACAATTAATTAACAGTGCTTAGTAGAACCGTGAATGGAATGTATACAGGAAGATTCTTATGTGACAATATGTGAGGATTGAAGAATGCTCCAATGCAGCACCTAAAATACAGCATATAAGCATACCAAGTGCCTCACTGAAGCATTTTTATATAGGTCTGCTTTTCGAAATAATTATCGTCATGACCATCCTTATTATTCTTCAGATGCCATGGATTAAACCCTCTGTCCTCTCCGACCCAGAATTAACTTTCTGAACTATGAACCCTTTTAGACGTTTACGCTCCTTGACAGACCGGTGGTTTTATCGTAAGACCCGTATCTTTTGTATATTAGATGGGTTTGGTATCAAACTAGATGCCATCCAGTGCTGTCTTGAAGGCGGTTTGGGCGTTGTGTAAGTACAAGAACTTTTTGCAGTCGGGGCGACACCATTGTGCCTCAGCTACGATTTGCTGGGTAATGAATCCCAGGAAAGGCAGTGCCCCGAAACGAAACATGAAGCTAACTCAGCAGTTGAGTGCAGACTGGATGTCTAGCATAATGACGAGTAATGTGATTAAGATATAATATAGCTTTCTGTCGTAACTGTAGTTTTATAAGGTATGCAAATTACATTATCCCTTTCATTGTGTCAACTGAAGGCGAACCTTCCATATATAAGAGATACATACATTTCGATTCTCACGTCTTACTGATGTTACTAAGGTAAATCCATCCCTGTAACAGGCCATGAAGGTCCATAGGGTTGTGAGACGTCAAGGCTCCCACAGTTTGTCCAGACAATCGGCTCAGAGACGGCGGTGAGTTTGCCAGCCTTACATGCCGGCCGCCCTTTACCCCCAAGAATATTCCTGGTACTAATTTGTGTTAGAAGCTGAGTCGACCAAAGGGCCATAGTGTGGCTGGAAGGATTAGGTAAATTGAAAAAATCCACCTCATCAAGATTCGAACCTCCTACCTTCTGGCTTCTAGCATAGTGCCTCAAGCTACTACGCTACTGCGTGCTTCTACTGACGTTAGCAACTCTCATATTGCATCCAGCTGAACGTTAGCAATGCAGCTACGTAACAACCATTTATAAATGTGTTTATTGCTCTTCGTTAAGGTACGCCAATAGACAGTTGTAGTTTCAAGAGGTCCTTGGAACGAAGCTCATGGCCGGCTAATGCAACATTCTCTCCTGTGTTATTCTTGATGACAACATACAGACATACACAAAGGAACTAAAACGTTTCCGCTTTACTGCAGCGCTCTATATACCTACTCATCTCGTCTGCAAACCGCAGAGAAGAATCTATGAGTGGGTTTAATTCCGCCAGCAGCGGTTGGTGTTGTGCTGTTCTAAAGCCAGAACAAGAAGCTCTATAGCTATTTGGGTGTGCATTTCTGTCTGAGCATATTGGTTTTATGACTTGCGTAAATATTAATTATGCAGTAGGCTATGTGTGCTATATAGGTTGCGATGTCGCGTAGTCTGATAGGTGGTTTACAAGTTTTCGGAGGAAAATAATGCCTCAAACTTCATGGTGGAATTAAAGATTGTGGCACTATTTCCTCCGAAACTTGGATACACGGCGTCATAAGCCAGAAGACCACAAAATGACGAAACTTGTCAGTAGGCCTAATCGCTTTCCTCCAGTCTCTCTTCATCTCATTCTGTGTCTCCATCGGCGCTTGTTTTGAAACGCCCACAATGCATCTCCTTGTTGTTATGTGTAGGGCGGCACGCGTGACGAAAATAACGGGTACTGATCTGATGATTGGATTTAGTGGTCCTTCTGTTACAGTCTCCCTTAATTACAAAAAATATAGCGCTGCCGCTGATTTCCACACTTTGCAGTTCACCGTTGCACACGCACTAGGATTCTCCGGTTTCACTTTAAATCTTACTTAAAATTTTATGCTTTCGTTTGTGAGAACTGGACATCTTCAGCACACATTATATCCACCATTGCATGAAAAGTACTTTACAAGATGTACATTTTTTTTATTGCTAGTGGGGTGGGAACAAGTCCCTTGTACTGCGGCCACTTCTGGCCTATTGTACCAGCCCCATATGATAGGTGAGGGTGATTGTGGAGCAATTGGTGGAATGAAGATTGGCAGGGGAAACCGAAGACTCGGAGAAAACCTGCCCCAGCGCCACTTTGTACACCACAAATCCCACTTGACCAGACCCGGGCCGCCGCGGTGGGAAGCCAGGGACCAACCGCTTGAGCTATGGCGCGGCCGAGGATGTACCTTACTGAAGAACTGAAACACTGTGTACTAGCGAGGGTCTAAACAAATCAGTTTGTCAAGCTCGGCTGAACACAAGTCAGCCTCTGCTGCCTGTAGAAATTTGCCAAAGGCCACGGACGCCTGTCTGGCTCCTGATGCCGGATTACTAGACGTGTCGGACTAGCGCACGGACGGAATGCCGAGATTGTACTGTATTTACATTTGATGAATTCGTAATTTTAGGAGCAGAGATATAACAATAATGAATTATCATACATGTGGGCCGATCGTGATTGCCGCACGGTCTAAGGCACGAAGAGTATTCCGCTCGCTTAAACCTGGGGTCGTGGCTTCGAATCTCATTCAACGCAGGATGTCTGTATGCGTTTATTCTGTGTTTGTGTCGTTCTGTGTGTAGGTAGCGGCCATGCTACTGGCTGATCCCCCGTCCAAGGAGACCTACCGATTGAGTATAGGATTAAGAAACTGATAAAGCGGCCAAAGTCAAAAGGGTTGTAGAGTCATATATATATGATGTGGACGTGGCCTTTTCGTAACATTATAAAATCTGGAGACTCTCTCTCAGCCAATTAGGAAACAGTTCTCATGACATTCTTTCGCAATGACGTGAGATTCCTGTTGACCATGTCATGTTATTTTTACGATGTAATTCCTTTGAACTATTTATTTAGTATGTTTCGCTTAAGAAATTAATTTTTCTACTACACAACATCACATAAATCTTCTAGGAAATGAAGGAATATAATGAAAACTATTGTTATTGCGTTCAACCTTCAGAACTTATACGAGTAATTCTCTCAGTTTGACATCAAAGCTGCCGCCATGTTTTGCGGAATGATCAAGCAAATCCGCCAACTTATTTCCGTACGGCGAACTGGGATCATATTGAACACGAGGCCCACCAACAAATATATCTGCATGGCTTGATGCTTGTCATAATCACAGATTTGTTTTATTATTTTATTTGGCATTTAACAGAGACAAAAACAAAAACAACAAACTCAGCGGTTTTAATCCGCAAGCGAACTTTACTGACCAAGAGACCTCCACTTGTCGGCGAAGTTAGTGCCAACTTTAGCCGATAGAGGGTGTCGCGCGGTCAGCGCAACGAAACCTCAGGGCCGTTAATTTCGGTTCTCTAGACCGGAGCCGCTATTTCCTTGCAATAGTTCCTTAATTATTCTCGCGAGGCTCAGTGGACCCCGTTCTAGACCCACTACTTCTCAGAAAATCTGGTAGCGCCGGGAATCGAAACCGGACATCTGGATCTGGAGACAGGAACTCTGACCACTAGACCACAGAAGCGGTCAGAGGCCCTGCATAATTCAATAGATAATCACTAGGTGTACCACAGTTCAGAATTTTTACCGCATAAAGTAGATAACAGGATAATATTAAAATTACGCCTAAAGCATTTTGGTGTCTTAAAATAGACATTTTCTTTCATATGGCTCAGAATGAGAATTAATTGCGGGCCTTTATAATACGATAATCAGTATTCTGGTTTCATCTATCTATCTATCTATCTATCTATCTATCTATCTATCTATCTATCTATCTGTCTGTCTGTCTGTCTGTCTACGGCTCTACAGGATGTGAGGACCTTGGCCGCTTCTTCAGTCTCTTAATCCTATACACAGTCAGCAGGACTCCTTGGACGGGGGATCAGCCCATCGCAAGGCCGCTACTTACACAGGACAACACAAACACAGAATAAATGCACACAGACATCCATGCCTCGAGTAGGATAAGAGCTCACAATCCCAGTGTCCAAGCGGGCGAAGACGGTTCATATCTTAGACCGCGAGGCCACTGTGATCGGCATTTAGGTTCGTACAATGCGGAAAATTTCTTGACTAGTTGAGCGACTGTTAACTTCCCAAGAAGAAATCTGCTGTCCACAGATACTCACACAAATAAAATAACATTTCTAGAACAAATTTGTTATTACTACTTAACCCTATTTGTCTTCTTTATTATGTTTTATGATATGTTTAGTAAATCAGATTCTGCAGCATCGAATGGTAGGACAATCAGTGAATAATTAATTGGAAAAGATGTTGAATCAAGCGATCACGGCCTACTTTGAGGTAGCATCCTACCGTGTACGAGGAGATAGCGAAAAATCCATGTTCTTCCAGAACCTCGCGCAAGAACATCATTCCAGATTCTCTTTTGTCAACCAAGAGACGAAGATCTCTTGGAAAACAGCGCCGAATGTGGCCCGAGACCGCACTAGGCCACTAGGCCGGAGTTGTGGAAGGCTGCTGTTGCTGACAGTACGAAACAGTCCGTAAACTTAGATTTCTAATGAAGAGTTCTATCTTCTAGGATAAAGTACCATGTAGACTTGTGAAAGCCAACGGACGTTACGGAGGAATATAACGCCTCCACCTTCAGGGTTGAAAATGAACCAATCAAGAAACCAGCCTAAAGCAGGTGACAGGTGGCAACCACCGCTGTGAGGTCTTCAATTCCTACTTAGATATTTTGTATTTTAATATTTAGGTTCTCATACAGAACTGAAAGACAGGGGATTATGAACAGGATATTAGCATGCATTCCATTCCTGATATCACGGAATTTTTCAGTAGACCTAATCCTTCCAGTGATACTGTGGCCTTGGGCTCGACCCAGCCTGTAACAGAAATGGGTACCAGGAATCTTCCTGGGGGGTAAAGGGCAGCAGGAACATAAGGCTGACAACCACATCGCCATCTGTGAACCGACTGTCTAGAATATGTGGGAGCCTCGACGTCTCACAAACTTATGGGCTTCCACGGCCTGTTACAGGAATAGATTTACTGCTCGATTTCAATCTGCTTTTAAACCCTTTATGCAGTGATACTCACTGTGTAACAAGGCTTTTTATTTTATGCGGCTCTAAAAATGAACAGACTAATACAGTTCAGTAAATTTAGATATTATAGGGTTCTGACGATTCTAATGGACCCAACTGAGTAGGTGTCTTCCCTCACCCGAGGACGGAAACAGATCCAGTTTCCGAAACGTCGTGTTTTTTACTTATTTAGAATCTGGACGATAGACAAAGTCCGAAAACCCAGTATCTCTGTATTCAGTAAATTTGTTTAACTTCGCGAGATAAAATATTTTCACACAGAATTTTGTCTTGGATATGTTAACGTCCTCTGGCCGTGTTTGATAGAAGAATCATGTCATTTCTTAGAGAAACTGGCAGATGAATTTCAGTAAGTTTAAAAACAGAAAATGTTCAGTAAAAAGTTTGAAATGTTGTCTGCAAAACTTCGAACTTCTTTCTTTATATACCCGTAGTAAATATTGTAGCGTGTATATCCTTTGCTAAGCAACGATCGTGATACGGGAGGTTAATCATAACCGTTTCTGGGCAACGGCTAGGTAAACATGTTCCCGCTGCAACGGTTACGCATGCAAGGGGGGAAAAGGTGTGTTGTCTACATGGTCCGCGCCACGGTGTTATAAAGAAGAGTTCTGAACAGGCAGATGTGACAAGAGGACATGAGCGCATGAAGGTGAAGAATTTCCACTCTTAGATGCCTTTGCTAAGGAACGGCTGGTGAAGACATAGCAGGTTGGAAAGAGCTTAGCAGGTGCTGTGGAGATCTGTGAATTATGGAGATTAACACTGGCGCTGTAATTACTTGTAGTTACAAGTTTTGTGTATAAGAGGTCAATAAGTCCATTCACCAATGCAAATCCCTTGTATAGTCACACCCTTACACGCGACAGTATTAATCGTATTATTAACAGTATACATCGTTTACATTGTAAATTTTTTTATTTCTTTTTTTTTTTTTTTTGCATTTTCAATAGAGATTTTAATAAATAACTCCGTGCCCTGTAGTCCGCAAGCGAACTATAGCGATCGCCGCTCTCGGCGAACTAAGTGCCAACTTCTGCGGACAGAGGGTGTCGTGTGGTCAACGTAACGGATCCCCGCGGCCGTTAAGCTCGGTTTTCTAGCTCCTCAGTTATCCTCGCGAGGCTGAGTGGACCCCGTTCCAGACCCACTACTTCTCAGAAAATCTGGAACCCGGGACCCCTGGATCTGTAGCCAGGAACCCTGACCACTAGATCACAGAGGCATGTAACAGAATATTGCGACCCGAACTAGGATACTGGAAATGTATTGCTCTTCCTCATTTGATTCATAGTGAATAGAATGAGTAATTCCGATTTCTTATTAAATTCCTGGAATGTATAATGATACGATTAATTGGCTCCAGGATTCTCCTCAACTTGAACTTTCTGTGACTGAGCTATCAAATGATGACGTCAAGGAAATCTTTGTTTTGGTTAACATAGCCTGCATATTCCCTGTAACATCTTTGTTATCAGTAGATCTGCGGTCGTTTGGCTTGTATCCAATTAAACTGCTGTATGATCAAGCTTATTAAAATTTTAAGAATGGATAGATGATGTATGCCCCACCGATGGTGTCTCCACCTTATCGTGGTGGTGGGGTTTGAGTGCTCCTGAGACGCTGAGAGCTATGCCGGCGGTAGTGTTGCTACTGGTAGGATCACCCATGCCGGATAGGTCAAGGGGTAAGAGCCAGACGTAGAGGAATAACCTGGTCATCCAGGCTGGGGGTTAGGCGTGAGGCTAACCACCTCACACAGTAACAACTAAATTGTTCAGATACCAGACAATCAGCCTCGGAGGTATGGATCAGTAGGCCAAAACTCGCCCTGAACTGCAGCGCCGAGGGGAAGGAAGGAAAGATATATGTCATATAGATGTCTGCTGTTTCGCTTATCTCAGTGCCCTAGATTTTACATGTATAGATCTGTTATTGCAGAGATAAACACAGTAGGTCTATTGTACTGCAAAGGACAAGAAGCGGTTTTGCCTTGTACTTCATTGTCCTTTCGAAATCTGGATGTCTTCAAAATGATATTGTCACGTGTAAGGGCTTAGTGTGATTAATAAAACTGGTTCAGGATTTGATGACCGGGTTTATTGGAACTTCTTTATAACTACAGTCATTTACTCGTATGACAGCTCACACATGAGCACTCTTCGAATGACGTCTGTCTGACGAATCTCTCTGAAGAATCTCTCATTAATCTCTCGCGACTGACTCTCCATGAATTCATGAATGACGAACTCCCTTTTACAAGTGCAAGGCGGCCGGAATAGAGATCACAGCCTCAAGGGTTCCTTAACTGCTCTTCATGAATGCGGTGTCTCGGGAACCGTGTGTTCATTACGAAACAAAGATCTCGTTTCTAAGTTTTTACAACTTTCAGATTCCGTATCCACTGAAATCGTCCAATCTTTCCGTGGCATCGCATTTGCCAGTTCGTTTCCTAGAAACGGCCCGTGTCACAGTATATACAAATTCAGTTCATGCTTCCTCACAGAAAACCCTTCATGCCTCCGCTGCAAAGATGAACCGGTTAATGATATTTAGAGGAGCAGTCGACTTTTATTATGAACGATATGAAACATACCCTCCTTATGATACGTTAAATCAGGTGGTATATTAAGTAGCATGTCCGCTGAAAGCCGGAATAGCGTAATCAGCAGAAACGGCCGTTGAGAAGCAATGGCTCTGTAGACATATTTCCATGGTTACCAGGAACCGTGACCACTTCCGCTCTTACACGCAACAGATGAACACACAATGTCCGCGTTTGCAGTAATGTCACGCGACAATAGAGGAATTGGGGAAGCGGTATTTCCTGTTGGGTTCGTGCTGATACTATATCTGAAGAACCGAAACACAAACCAGTCAGTGACTGACTTTGACTCTGACAGGGGTTAAGCCAGTGTGGAGGCTGGCTCGAATACCTCCACCGTAACTCTGCGAGCAGTGGGAGGCGACGAAAAGAGAACCCAGTGCCCGGGGGTATAACTGGGCCACCCTTTTCCTGGGGGATATAAATACGGCGACTTGGCCCTCCAGGTTGGAGGAGTCTCACAGTAAAATGTGGTCATGAGTACCGCGTGACTCGTACCTGAGAATGACTATGCTGGCGAGGACTAACAGGAACTGTAAACGACAGACCCTTCCTCTCGTTTGAGAGAGTGTCCCACACCAACAAATCCTCAACTGTCTGACAGTAATAAAAATTTGGTCGTAAGCCCCAGATGGATGCTTTATTCGAAGACAGACTGGCCGACTGGTCGCCCGTCGTAATTATAAGACACTGAAACCAGTCAGCCTATACGATACAGGACTAAACGACCAAAGAGTCTGATTTCGAGCCCCAGTAGCAGCAATATTTTTCTCCTCTCCACGTCATCAAGTCCGACTCATACCTACACATCAACTTGGCTTCAGGAAAGGTCACGGAACGATCGAACAAATACATCGATTAGTAAACCAAATTCATAGTGATTTTGAAAACAGGCGCTACTGCTCAGCTGTATCTGTTGATGTAAGCCAAGCCTTCGATAAAGTTTGGTAGATAGCCTTATTATACAAACTTAAGTGCGCTCTCCCACATTCAATGTATTCCTTACTAAAGTCCTACCTTACCGACAGAACTTCTTTAGTTGAATACGACGAAGCCTACACCGAATTATACCGTCTTATCCGGAGTTCCGCAGGGAAGTATCCTAGGGTCCCTGTTATATTCCATATGTACGGCTGACTTGCCAGAAACCGGACAAACAATGCTTGCCACCTATGCCGACGACACAACAATAGTAGCGTCTCATGAGAACCCTACTGAAGCACCCCGGATACTGAAGACGCACTTAGACCAATTCGAAGAACGGCTACAGTGCTGGAGAATTAAGGCCAACGAAACTAAATCCGTGCACATCACCTTCGCCTTGAGGCACGGAACCTGCCCTCCGGTACTATTAAACCAAATATGCATACCACAAGAGGAATCAATGAAATACTTAGGCCTTCACCTGGACAGGCGATTGACCTGGAGCACACATATTCTCGCCAAAACTGGACATTAAATTTAGTCAGATGCATTGGCTAACTGGCAGAAAGTCAGAACTGTCCACCGAAAATAAACTCCTAGTATACAAGACAATACTGAAGCCTATTTGGACTTACGGCGCACCATTATGGGGAACTGCAAGTACATCCAACATGGAAATGTTACAGAGGTTTCAAAACAAAGCACTTCGCGCTATAGGCAATGCACCGCGGTACGTCCCAAACAGACTACTGCATGCCGATCTAGGCATACCCACAGTACGGGAAGAAACAACAAACATCAGCCGCAAATATAAAGACAAGATCACAGTACATCCAAATGAACTGGGAACCACATTATTAAACGAGGCAGACGAGCCCAGAAGACTGAAAAGGCATAAGCCAACCGACCTAACGACGCGCTTCACATAAATGCAATACATACTGTAATAAAGTTACACTCGAAATAGATTCCTAGAGAATGCTCACTGGAGCATTACTCTCCCTGACATGTTCTTTCTTAGTACTTAAACCTTAGATTAAGTATTTCACAAGATGTGCTTATAGTCCTTAATATGGACCGATTGTACAAATAAACGGAGATAAAAAAAAGTTAAATATACGCCGCATCACATGATATTAACGTAAAGATGCCTCATTTTACACCATGTTACAGTGCCGTTTTTGGAAAATTGAGAAATCGGATCTTAGCTTAATATAAATTTTTTGGAACCGCCTCTGTGGTCCAGTGGTCAGAGTTCCTGGTTACAGATCTAGAGGTCCGGGTTCGATTTCCAGCACTACCAGATTTGTTATGAGAAGTAGTGGGCCTAGAACGGGGTCCACTCAGCCTCGTGAGGATAATTGAGGACCTACTTCAAAGAAATAGCAGCTCCGGTCTAGGAAACAGAAATTAATGGTCGTTGGGATTCGTTGTGCTGACCACGCGACACCCTCTACCCGCTAAATTTGGCACTAACTTCGCCGACAAGCGGCGGTCGTTCGGTCGGTATAGTTCGCTTGTGGACTAAAACCACGGAGTTTGTTTTGTTTGTAAATTTTCTGGACCAATCCAAATGTAAAGATATTTAACAATTTATTATCTAGACACTGAGCACCAAATTTATTCAACTTTCTTTATAGACACTGCTTCATAATTTTGTGTTCCATCCATGCAATTGGACATTGTCGAACACGCCAATTGGAAAATGTTGTTCAAAATGACCGTCAGTGACAAACGGCTTCTCGCCGAATTGCCATACGACAGACCGCTCTCTCGGGGCAGCACACTAAGAAAACAGACATCAGGGAATCCAATCCTCATATACAAAAAACTTGATGTTATTTTCATCGCCTCGAGGGAACATTCTCTGTGCATTAAAAATTCTTTGAATCTGATGTGTTATATAACGACTGTGTATGACTTGCTGAATGCCTTTGCAGAAGTGTGCCTCCACTCATGGCCAGGAAAACCCGAAAAGCAGCGGCGCCAGTAAAGCGTGTATGCATCATTTCCAGACGCCACATTATTGAATTGCGGTATCCTGTTGCACTACGTAGATCTGACTTTGCGTTCCGCTGTTTTGCCCTCTACCTGCAACGTCGGTTAATATTCTGTCGTTTTCTCTTTATTGTCGCTACATGTTTCGGCCTAACCGGCCATCATCAGGTGTACAGGTTGCTGTGATGAAGGAATCTGCTGCTTACTGCAATGCTATTCTGTTTTTCTTATGCAGTTGCCTCGGATTAATTCTAGGTTATGTGGGTTAAGCAGCTGTTTTATTTGGATGTCCTTCAACGACTCCTGTGCACGTATTTGTCTTTTGGTCTTGTTGGTTTGTTGGTTTACTTTGGTTCAGTGTGTGGCTATCCTGAAACTTTCTTTTGTTAGGGCTGAAGCTTGTTGTATGGCGGTCGGCCATCACGGTCTTTCGTTGTGCGTAGTAATTATGTACGCGTAATATTGCTCACGTGGGCTGTATTAAAGGCAATTTTAAAATTTGATAGCTGTCATCACAGTTTGGCACACTGCTTTGTATTAGCCTATAGTAGGGAAAGTTTTCAGTTTAATGAACAGTACTGTACAAGCAAATAAATAAACAAAACTAATTGCATGCATTTCTTACCTGATATTGACACACTCATTCACTCACTCACTCACTCACTCACTCACTCACTCACTCACTCACTCACTCACTCACTCATGGTGCTGAGCACTTCTTGAGAAGCTGCCAATTGTACAGCTACTCAGGAACTTTTCAGCATTTTATGGAATCAGAAGGTTCACTACCGTGTTCACAAGATCCCTCCACTGATCCCTATCCTGAGCCAGATTAATCCCCATACCATCCCATCCTATTTCTCTGAGATTCATTTTAATATTGTCCACCCACCTACGTCTTGGTCATCCTAATGGTCTATTTTCTTCTGGCTTTCCCACAAATATCCTATATGCTTTCCTCTTCTCCCACATTCGTGCTACATGCCCTGCTCATCTCATTCTCCTTGACTTGATCATTCTAATTATACTTGGAGAAGAGTACAAGTTATGAAGCTCCTCATTATGCAGTTTTCTCCAACCTCCTTTCACTTCATCCCTCTTTGGTCCAAATATTCTCCTCAACACCCTCAGACTATGTTGCTCTCTGAATGTCAGAGACCAAGTTTCATACACATACAGAACCACAAGAAAAATTATAGTTCTTTATGTTCTATTTTTTGTGATTTTGAACAGCAGACGAGAAGACAAAAGGTCCTGGAGTGAATGGTAGCAAATATTATTTGACTGGCATAAACATTTAATAAAGTATTAAGCAGTAGATCATACGGAGAAGTAAAACGACACATGTATTTATTAAGTTTAGACTGCCTATAACCAGGTTTGTGTCATTTTCTCTACGTATTGCTCTATATAGCAGGACTTTGAATCATGTAGCCTGTTAAACAAGTTAGACTCAGTTAATCTTCCCGCGCAGTTTTTGAACACGCTTTTTTCTTTCCTGTTCTGGGTTATCAAAATGTGAAATTCAGAGGCCTTAAGCTGTAAGCTGCATACACAGGCTGATTAATCATAGTGATAAGAATTCATGGATAATGGGATGTTAATGCACTCTGACATTCCACTTGACCCGTGCACTCCAGTTACCTCATTTATCCCACTCACAAAATCCCCCCTTATTGACATTATTAACCCAGCTTACTCCACTATCCCTATTCTTAATTTCAAGCACTCATTTTTTGCTAATAGGGCGGTTAGCACAGAATTCCACTACTGGATACCTTTCAGAACGCGTGCAATTAAACAGACGTTTCAGTTCAAGTTTTCGAGATACTTCGTACAAGCCTGTAAGATCCGTTTTTGGGATTTATCTTCCTATTTCTTCTCGGTGTTACAAGTGTCTCTTCTCCAAGAAATTTCTTCACCAGTATTATTCACCTATTTCTTGTTTCCTTTCCGATCTACATGTCCACCACATCTGTTCCTTTTCAATAAACTGCAGCAGCCCAAGGTAATATGTTAGAAGTTTGAATACGGCAGGTTCGCTCAGGTCAGTGGCAGAAGAAATCTCAAAATATAAGTCAGATTTAGCGGGAGTACATGAGGTCAGATGGGATGGAGCTGGCATCGCACCCGCAGGAGACTATATAATTTTCTATGGAAAGGGGAACGAAAATCATGAATTAGGTACAGGTTTTTTCGTACATAAGAGAATCGTATCAGCAGTTAAGAGGGTAGAGTTCGTTAGTGATAGGATAGCGGGCCTCCGTAGTCTAGAGGTAACGTTCCCACCTCATGACTCGTAGTACGCGGGTTCAAATACCCGGCGGAGGTCGTCGAATTTTAAGGGCGGAAAAATTCAGGGAACAAGTCCTCCAGGAGGGACTTTAAGCCGTGGGTCCGGTGTCGTAGCTTTACGGCACGTAAAAGAACCTCATATCTCCAAAGGAGTTCACTGAGCCAAAATTGCGGACGTTTCCCGCCCAACAGCAGTCACTAATACCTCTGGTAGATGGGGAAAGCATTATAGATACCTCTCAGCTAGTAGAGCCGGTCTCGCTGGCTGGGCGTGACTGATGGTAAGCACCAATACCGGTAGGATAAAGAGACTGGTAGAAATCATAGAGGGAAACACAATGGACCACTACAGGTCTAAGTGCATGGGGAAACCCACCCTCTCCAATAACTAACTAACTAGTGATAGGATATCATATATAATACTAAAAGGTCCCTGGTGTGATATCATCGTTATGGATGTTCACGACCCAACAGAAGACAATGTTGATGACAAAGGATAGATTCTATAAAGAACTAGAACATGTATTTGATAAATTCTTGATCAATGCCAAAGTAGGGAGGGAAGACATTTTCAAACCAACAATGGGAATGAGAGTTGCTTGAAATTAATATGATAATGGAGTTAGAGCAGTAAACTTTGCCACATCAAAAAATCTTACTGTCAGTAGTACAGTAGTACAGTGTTCCCGCATCGTAACATCCATAAATTTACTTGGACATCTCCTGATGGGAAGATACACAATCAAATAGACCATATTTTGATAGATAGGAGACGGCATTCAAGTATACTTGATGTCCTATCATTCAGGGCAGCAGATTGTGATACTGACCACTACCTGGTGGTGGCAAAGGTTAGGAAGAGACTGGCAGTGAGCAAACAAACAACACACAGAGTTCAAATGGAGAGGTTCAGTCTCAAGCACTTAAATGAGGTAAACTTGAAGAGCAGTATCGTGTTGAAATCTCAAATAGGTTCACAGCTTTGGAAAACTTGGAAACTGAGGTGGATGTTAATAAAGCTTGGGAAACTATTAGAGAGAATATAAAAATGTCTGCCAAAGAGAGTCTAGGTTATTATGAACCGAAGAAGCATAAGCCATGTTTCGATGAAGGATGCTCAAAATTATTAGATAAAAGAAAGCAGGCCAAATTGCAATGGTTACAGGATCCAAGCGAGTTAAATTGGGATAATCTGAACAATATAAGACGTGAAACCAGCAGGCATTTCAAGAACAAAAAGAGGCAATATCTGAAAAACAAAATTGACTAGCTTGCAATGAACAGTAAGAACAAGAACATAGAGACCTGTATAGATGAATGAATGACTTTAAGAGGGGTTACCAGCCTAGCAGTAACTTAGTGAAGGATGAGAATGGTGATCTGCTTGCAGGTTCCCACAACATTTTGAATAGGTGGAGGAACTACTTCTCTCAGTTATTGAATGTACATAGGGTCAGTGCTGTTAGGCAGACCGAAATCCATACAGCTGAGGCGTTAGTACCAGATCCTAGCCCTTTTGAGGTTGAAAGTGCTATTGCATAATTGAAACGGTATAAATCGCCAGGTAGTGATCAAATTCCTGCAGAACTTATTCAAGCAGGAGGCGAAATATTACGTTCTAAGATCCACAATCTAATTACTTCTATTTGGCATAAGGAGAAATTTCCTGATCAGTGGAAAGAGTCTATTATTGTACCAGTTCACAAGAAGGGTGATAGAACTGACTGTAGCACAATTCAGATATTTGGGAACGACGATAACAAATCAAAACTTGATTCAGGAGGAAATTAAGAGATTGAATTCGGGTAATGCTTGCTATCATTCAGTCCAGAACCTTTTGTCCTCTCGTCTGCTGTCCAAAAATATAAAAATTAGAATATAGGTGTACAAAACTATAATTTTGCCTGTGGTTCGTATGAAACTTGGTCTCTGAAAACCATTCATTTCGATTCGCTTCGACTCGAGTGCCAGCAGTCGAAGATCAGTTTTCTTGCTGGAAACTAGTCTAAAAATGAACAAAGCAACAGGCCGGGTCCTGCTAGGGTCACGGTGTTAGTGTGTCACTAGGCACAGATTATGGTATTCATATATGGTAAACTGACAATATATAGGGCATATAATTTATTTTATCGGTCAAGGGCCCTGAGATAACCAGAGAGAGAACAATTAACATTTACAGCAAACTCAGGCAAGCAGGCAGGCTTGTACAGAATCTTCTTCATGCTTATATAAGAAGATGCTGCTGTCTGTTGTACACGTTCTTGTGACTAGCAGCATGCCAGCAACAGTAGAGCGTGTTCTGCAACTGGCGTTGTGCTGTGTCGTCGTCACGGCTAGGCCAGGTAATCGCCGTAGGCCCTTCGCTATTGTTGCATGCTTGTTCACATGATAAATACTCCTGTCCTGTGACAAGTCTTGGCTTAACTTTTTCGTTTATTTTCATGGATATATTTACATGCACGTGCACAACGAATTCATGTATTCAGTAAATATTTAATCTTTATTGTGTGTAATAGCAGTGAACAGTAAAGCCTTAACAGTGATTTTTTATATCTATGTTGTATAGTTTTAACTTCTCGTGAATTTAAGAACGCCTGAACCAACAATGAATAATTTCATGCGATTTTAATGTTGGATTATAACAACAACAACAACAACAACAACAACAAAAAGGTGCTTTCAATGGCACAGTGTTTAGTGAGCCGATTATAGCTGATAGCAAGAAGAGAGAGGCAGTTGCTTTGTTCCACTTTAGGAGGTCCTGGAGGACATGAGAAGGATGTGGCAACATGCAACTCGGGTTAGAAATTCAGGATCTTTTATCCAATAGTTACGCATTTCTCACTAACTAACACTACTACATTTGCAATGAGGTCCGTTTGAGCTAACAGTTTTGTTGATGTAAAGTAAAGGGTCTAAAATGGCGGCCTGAGTTGATGATTGGGAAAAATAAGTAGACTCCTATTATATATACTCGTACAAGGTACATTTTGTATATTGCCACGCTTTAAATGTGTGACTATAGGCGATGTATGGGTTGGATATTGAGTTTATTGACCACTTTAACACACAACTCGTAACTACAATTAATTATAGCGCTATTGCTAATCACCACACTTTACAGTTCATCGTTACACACACTAGGGTTCTCAGTCTTCAATAGTCGTATCCTGACAAGGGATTTCAACACAGTAATTACACCAATATCACTATAAGTGCAGTAAAAATGAAATCTTCTTTTCATATCCGCACCCTTTCAACTCAACTGACTCGTTGACATTTGTTCTCAATCATTTTCGACTGTCGTCTCAAAAAAAATCCTCAATTATTCCGTTATATAGCCTGGGGGCGGCTTCAACACTTTTCCGTCGTTATAGCCCAGCAGCACCTTTATTGTTTCTTGCTTATTCGTTGCCGCGGGAACATGTTTACTGAGACGTTGCCTAGCAATTGAAATCTACTCTGGTTCTACTACTCCGGCTTTCAGGCGTCATGTCACATTATCATACCAGTGATTAATCTGTACACAGATTCTGGGACGCTGGAATCTTAGTCTATATCATACTGTCTAATCACCCAAAAAGCCTCCATTTCATTCAGTCTGCCTGAAGATTTCAGATCATGTAAAATTACAAATAAAATCCCACCATAGCCCGTAGTTTGTGTCCTGTCATATGCAGGTAGTGGCCTTTCGTTGGGTCTGTCCATTATCCAAGCAGTCCTAGGATATAACGCGAAGGTTTACAGTCTCGTATTTACTTCTGAGTCAGAAAAGGCTTGAGCGCCTGGTTCGTTAAGTTCCAAGAATATTTTCACATGATGATCAAGGAAGATTTTTAGAACACAATGTCGGTTCATTTATTTATACAGGGTGTGTACGAAGCCCAGTCTCGCTCTATGTAAACGCATCGTAGAGTTATGTAAATTACGTTACATTGATATATGCTCCTTACTTTTCGTAGCACAAAATGATGAGTCGACAAGTTTGATGTGATTGCAGGAGCAACAATTATAATCCCGCTTATGCATCTCCTTGAGATCATCTCTTCATCTGTATCGAAGTCTCCATATCCACAAAGTGTTGTCACGAGATGAAAGGGTGATTGAGATTTCTCTCGGGCCCGAAAAATCCGTCTGTTTGAAAACACCTTAGTCATGCACTCGCAAAAAAAAGAACAGCAAAATGGACAGATATTTCATCTCTCGTCATGAATTCCCATAATTTTCAACTGTGGCACAAATTATTCTCTTAGCATTACTTTGTTTATTTACTTGACCATCGAAAAAGAATGGTCCAAAAATAGTTTCTCTTGGCAGAGCCTCCCGTATAACAAACTGTGGTGGTTCTTTCTCAGCTCTTCGTGGTATTGTTGTGTTGTTTTTATACCATACGAAAACTTTCCTTTCTCTACAA
This sequence comes from Cryptotermes secundus, assembly GCF_002891405.2. Classification (NCBI taxonomy): domain Eukaryota; kingdom Metazoa; phylum Arthropoda; class Insecta; order Blattodea; family Kalotermitidae; genus Cryptotermes; species Cryptotermes secundus. Next base: position 748,651 of record NW_019733322.1, on the reverse strand, counting down.
CTTCGATAAATAACATGATCATCTGAAACTATGCACTGTGCCTCTGAGACACGAAATTGATGGGGCTAGGTACTTTGTGCTCACCTTGTACATTAGCCGTAATAGCTGTGACAAGCGTACTCTTGTTCAGAACTTGACCTGATATCCATATTTCTGCTTACTGAATGCTCAAAGGAAAATTACTTATTAAATAATATATAGCCAAAGGATATCTACTCGCAGTTACTATATTCCCTATTTTCTTTTTCAACAGATGACTGTGTACATGGATGCCAAAGAAAGATTCACAGAACTGACTACAGTAAGTACAAAAACGCAAGCGGCAAAGAGAATGGAACGCAGGAACAACCTAAGAAGAATTTAGTCAGATTCACTTCTTTGCTCTTCAAAATTAAGACGTGGATTATGAAAGCAGACGTTTTCTAAATTAAAAGAATAAAGACCTGAGTCGGGATAGCGCAGTCGGCATAGCGACTGGACGACCGAGACGTCGGCGTTCGAGTCCCGGTAGGGTCAAGAATTTTCTCTTCTCCAAGTATTCCAGACCGGCTCTAGGGTCCACCCAACCTCCTATTTAATGAGTGCCGAAGGCTCTTTCTCCGGGTGTAAAGCGACCAGGATGTGAAGCTGACCACTCACCTCCAGCTAGTGCCGAGGTCAAGAGAAAGTGGATCTATACATCTTTATACGCCTTTATGGCATAGTGCATAATTCGTTAAGCACAGGGACAACTTTAACTTTACCTTAGTTTTTATATCAACCCTCAAACACACGACACAGTGAAACAGAAGACTGCTCGCTTGTTCGTTTGCACACTACATAACTTGCTTTCATGCAACATCAGTTGTCTACATTTTGTAGTTATGGTAATCCTACATTTTGTAGTTATGGTAATCCGAAATTACATAATTTCAGAGCTAATATCTCACTGTTACAAAATGTTATATTTATATATAAATGATTTTAATATAACCATGTACCTAACGTAATTCTTTCTACATAAAAAGCAGCTAAATTTGGGTGATGTTTATATATTTGTCACTTTTGGTTTTGATTTCTTCTGCAGGTTGGTCCAGCTCACAGTCCTCACCCAGCAGCGATTCGGCAAACTTCAACTTACAGCATGGTGCAATGCCATTCAATTTTGGATCAGCAAGTAATGATTTTGGCACCCCAGGCTTTGGTCCGCTTGGGACGATTCACTCAGGAACTAGCACTTACAGTAACAGTCCCAGCTCTGCACGAAGCTTCTCTGGATCTGTCAGGACCAGGGAACAAGTGTTTAGTGAACGCGGAGGATACGGTGGTTATGACGCCGTTGGAAGAGGTGGAACTATAGGTGATGCAGCACCAAGTACCAACTATGCTCGTAGTGGGTCGTTAGGTTTTGGGACTGGGACATTTGGCCATGCTTCAGGACTTGGAAATGGCAGATTGAATAATGCTAATGCAGTAATGTTAAGTAGCAGTGGTGGACTGACGCAATTAGGGAATGGAATGGAACACGGACACAGTAGATTTGTCACCAGCTTTGGGAGTGGACTTTCGGGAGAGGGCGGGCCACATGTAGCTAACGGTGGTAACGGAGCACGAAGTTCAACTTCCTTTGTACACCGTTCAAATTTTGAAAAATACACAGAAATCGGTGGAGTTGGAAACAGTGATTTGGGATCCGGAAGGCTGGAATTGTCAAAAGTTAGCGGACCTAGAATTGGAAGTAATTCCTTAAGAAGTGTAGCAAACGCTTTTGGTAGCGTAGGAAATAGCAGAAATAATTTAGAATCAACAGTGTATCCAAGTGAAAATGTAGATAGAGGTACTCGGTTTGGGACTGGAATTAACGGAGCACGAAATTCTTTAAGTTTAAAAAGCGGATCTATGGTAAGGACAACGAATGGAGGATTGTTTGGATCTGAACCCAGCACCAAAGGGGTTGGATTTGGAAGTGGCGCAAGCTCTAACGTATCTAGGACCTCTATTGTTTCTGAAACACGCGGAAGTCACTCTGGAAGGTCGAAAGATTACGGAAGAAGTGGCAGATTATCTGATACCGGTACTTCAGAAGCAGGTAGTGGCCTTGAAGGAGCAGGGAAACAACTTCGATTCTTTGAAAGCGTCAGCAGGTCTCGTAGCGGAAGCTTCTCAGAAAGTGGACGCAACATCGGTGCTAATGACTTCGGGGGGTTGATAGGAAGTGGCACTGGGATAGCGAGCGATGAATTTGGTTCACATGATGGTGCCGTAAACAACTTACACGTTAATAGAGAAAAAGGAGTTGGTGTCGGTGCAGTTGGAGGCAATGTTGTAATTTCTGACGGAGGTGAAGGTGAAGGAGGCTTGAGGCTTTTAGAGAGAGGAAAAGTGTTAAGCAGCGGACCTACTGGCCCAGAAATAATAATTAGCCAATCATCTACCCATAGTTTAAAAAGTAGTAAAGCTCGCTTAGTTCCCACCAGCGGAACGAGCACTAGCGATTTCGATGATGGAATTAAAGGTCTAGAAGTGAAGGGAACAGTTGGTAGAAATAAGGAATTTATACGCTCTTCTACTACGTACACCTTAGGAGGAAGTGAATTGAAAAGAAGTTTCGGCTCTGGACATATGGGATTAACTCCCGATGGAAGCTTTAGTTCACTTGAATCATCAGATAATTCCGGATTTGTCTCAGCATCTAGTAAGGCTGAGAAATTTTCAAAAAGTCCAGGGGAAGGATTAGTCTCTGAGGAAGTTTCTGGAGGAACTGACAGCGATTCAGAAAGTCGTTTAGAGGGCTTAAGAATTCCAGAAAATGTAAACAGCTTAGGAGGTAATGGTGGTAGTAGTACTGGAACTGTTGGTGATTCTGGATTTGAAAATACACGCGGGGTAGAAAGCGGTGACATTAAGAGTCATATCAGACTGAGTAGCAGCGCGTCTGGATCCCATACCCATAGCGTAATTGGCCTAGAAGATTCAGACGAGAGTGTCAGTAATTTTGGAAGTCCTTCTGTCGGCAATAAGAACCCAAATGGGATCATTGTTTCTCGTTCTTCTGCAAGGGGACGGAGTGACGTGGGAGGTAATTCTGGTTCAGGAACCGGCGGTGGCGTACGAGATATTGATAAGAGGTCTGAAGGCGATTTTACTGGAAGTGAAGGGGGTATCGGCAAAATATTTGGAATTAGTTCCAGAGGCAGCAAAAGCGGACCAGGAAGTACCACATCTGGGGGCTCTGCGGGCACTTCAGAAGCTGCATCTGGGTCTGAAGAAATCTCAGCATCTGTACATAGGCCTACTTCTAATCTCAGAGGCGGTTTCAATGGCTCCGGCGGTACTACTAAGAGTGGATTAAGAGGACCTGCAGCCAGTTTCGGACATATTTATGTAGTTCGAGAAAGCTCCTCATTGCAGAGTGGTTTCGACGGAGAAGGAGGCTCCAGCATTCCTTCTCACTATGGGTCTGGTGGTACTAAGGATGGATCAAAGGCAGGAAATGACGGAGGCACTACAATTAGTTTGGGTGGTTTCGGAGGTGGCTCTGGGCCGGAAGGTACTCCTGGCTCAGGAGGAAATTCTGTATCGATAGCTGATGTCAATAAATTAAGGGATATTAGCAGTGATTTTCGAGACGGCTCCGATGACAATAATAGTCGCAGTGGGACCTTTGGAGGACCAGAAGGTGGTTTGGGTGACAGTGTTCTGTCAGGCAGTAGAAGAGATACTGGAAATGCTTATGGCAGTGGGAGTTACATTGTAAGTGGTTCAGGCAGCAGTAGTTTTGATAGTTATGCAGGTAGTTCAGGCAAATCAGGTCATAATTATGGATTTATTGATGGCGGAAAACATAGAGGCAATATTTTCGGCACTGAAAGTAAGAGAAAAACTACATCTGATAGTGATATTACTGAAGGCTCTGCTATTACACGCAGTGGCTTTAGCAGCAATTATGAAGCTAGTGACCTGGGTGAAATAAATGACCATAAGAACATATTTGGTTCTGGGGACAAGAAATCACATAGTCTCGCCTTCGGAAGCTCAGCCGGGAACAGTTACGGGTTAGACAGAAGTGACGGTGGGAAAAAAGTTTCTGTCAGTATTTTTGGAGACGACAGTAATACCGAAAGAGGATCCACGAATGGCGATTTTGGAGACTCTTCTAGTAGCCCGTTTTTAAGTAATTATGCAAATAGTGGTTTGAACGGAATAAGTGGGTCTCAGAACATTTTCAGAACAAGTTACGTTGCCAGTGTGACGCACAGTAAGACGATTGGTAGTTCCAGTGGAAGCGCCACTGGCCTCTTAAGCAACCCTGAATTAGGGACAAGTGGCCTTGTGCATAAAAACGACACTGAAAGTTCTTTTGGAAGAGGGAGTGATATCCACGTAGGATCCAACTCAAGTGATTTTGAAAGCTCTATCGGGAGGACCAGTTACTTGGGCAGTTACGGATTGCAAGGAAATGGGTTCAGCGGAATAAGAGGTACTCGTTCTGATGTTGCTCAGAGTCAGGGTCAAAGCGGATTAGATAGTGATACTTCTGCATCCTCTGCTGAAAGTTTGACAGGTGGAAGTGGTTGTGGTGGAGCCTATGGTTATGATCAAGTTGGAAGAGGCTGTGTTGAAGGTAACATAGGAATTCGCGATGAACATCAGTGGAAAACTGCAAATTTCGCTAAAGAAAGAAGCACAGGAGAAGCTGTAAACTCAGAAGATGTTGGTGAGGACAAAAGTGTAGATGTACATACTACAGGGGACTCAGCGTTCGTTGTTGGGTTGGAAGAAAATACTAATTCCGGTAGAACAAACAGTTTCAATACAGGTACAGGCACGCCAGGTATAGTCGGCGAAAACAAGGAGAGAGCGAGTGCTATTGGCGATATTTATGAAACTAGTAAACTTAGGAGTGGCTCAAGTAGCAGCGTGGTAGGCGGCAGTGTCCGTGGTGGTTTCAGTGGCATTAGGGGTACAGACTCCGGAGGTTCTAGCGCTCAAGGGGGCTCAGTACATGGTGGAGAAGTAAGGGGTCCCTTAGCTGGGAATATACCTGGTAATGAATTCAGCTCAAACGCGAATAACTTCAGAAGCGTTGGTGGTTACATCAGATATGTAGGTGGATTGAGGGAACTGGGCGAAATTGCAGCTCTTCGTGGAACGGGTGAATCTGATGTTAATGTTAGAGGGGATCATAGTAGTAGCAGTCTTGGTGTGCTGAGTAATGGTGGAGCAGACGGAATATTCGGCGAAATAAATCCCTACAGTATTAGAAGAAATATGGTCCAGAGGAGCTCCAGCAGAAGCAGTTTAGGAGGAACTACTAGTGCTGAAGGAGACGCGAGAGGGGAACCAGCTGAATCTGAGATAAGCAATGGTTCCAAAAATGGATTTGTTGTCTCACATTTCTGGAGTTCTGGAGGAATTCCAGACTGTGGAAGTGGTCTGGATGGAACTGATGGCACCAGCAATTCAGGTATGAGACCATAAAATGTGAAATATTTGTTACATTCTGTCTAAAAGTTTTGGTGTTGTATTCACCCGTCCTGTTTAGCGGTTGCTCTGGTAGCGCCCTTCGTCTTCCACTGAGAGTTACTGCTCCTGCAAGAACTTTATTAAAACGATGACAATTATTCAGATGGTGAAGATAAAATCCGCAAGTTCAGAAAGTCTAAAAAACACGTAATTGTATGTTATGTGCCAGCTCAATCTAGTTCGATCCTGTTTATCAAACTTATCTTTTTATTATATCCTTCCACAAACTTTTATATGTCCAAATGTCGCCTCTTCCTCTTAAGTATGTCGATCCAAATAATATATTTATATATCATACATCATCTTCTGCACAGGTCTGATTTGAATCTTATTTTTATGATAGGACACTATGAAACGGATTATTGTAACAGCCATTTTCCGAAGTACATTTTAACCGCATCCCCTCATGTCATTTGACGGTATATAGGCCCTGCTACTTCTAACAACGGAAACAATTCATATATTAAACCTATTATTTGGCTTATGTACATTAATGGAAGCAGGCCTAGAGCTTTAATTAGTCTTTGTTGCTTATGCCTCCAGACTTTTTGATTGTACCTTTTTTCGATTTGTAGCCGTAACTACACTACAAGGAGAACGGTAAAAAACGTTTAAATTAAAAAACGGGAAAGTTATGCCACTCTTCGGAGCAGTATTGATTGATGAGGTGTGCAAAATTACCGTTACCAATTGCACATGGAAGAAACGCCGGCACGGAAATTCGGTGTGAGTTTGTTACCAATCTGATTCTGTGCAGCCATCGACGCCTGAGTTCCATATAGCTCCCTTTGAGTGCGCTGTGCCTAAAACTTGCTGTAGCTGATGTTTTAAGTCGGAAGAAACGAGACTGTGCATATTTATTTCAGTGATTTTATTAAAATCTGAACAAGGCTCGCTAGAGATCATTTGCTATTTTCAATTTATTTAATAACTAAAACCAATTCCAAAAGGCACTGAATATGATCGCTACGATTTAAGAAAGATGTACTTCGAATTAGTTAGTATTGTCACATGACGCCTGAAAGCTGTAATCTGCTCATCTGGGCTGGGCTTCACTGAGCATGTTCCCGTGGCAACACGGAAGGCGCTACTGCTGGTCGGCGAACTGTTGGAACACGTTTCCACAGCAACGAATACAACTGAAGAAGCAATGCATTGCTTAGACGCCGATTAGTAAGTAACGCGTACAGAAACATTACCGTTGCAACAGAGAGGTAAAGGCTGTTCACATGGCAACCAACCTCCACATCACAGAACGCGATAACTCTACTGCTGCAGGAGGTGATCTCCATGCGGTTCGACCAGAACCTTCCTCAGGGAGAGAACTGACCAACAGAAGACAGAAGAGGACAGAACACAGAAGACGAAGTCAGAAGTCAGAAGTAAAGTCTAGTTTAAGTGGTGTCATCATTGTTCGTAGTTACGAAGCATTATAGTTGCAGTACAGTACAGTACGCCAGGAACAAATCAGTTTTCATCATGTGTACGTGGACACTTCATATTCATTTAATGCAATTACAGAAATACTGCTGAAACAGATTAATCTCAGTATCGATAAAACTCTCTTTTCTGTTATGCTATCATCTGTTAAATCTTTGATATTCACATAATTAAAAAAATAGGCAGTTTTCCAGAGCGTTGGGTTCTTTCTTGCGGATGACATATACGTTACATCAAGCAGGTTAGTCTACCGGAAATAACCTTGACTTATAGTATTCAGATCGAATCTCGGGTGGGACACAGTATCCTGAGGTGTTTCGTTGTTTACCTCAGTCCCTCCAATCAAATTTTGGAGTCACAACTCAGTTATGCCACAGCCACTGCACTCTATAATCTGGACACTGACAGCGTTGCGAAATGTACCACAGAAGAAAACACTAATCGTTAAAAATGACCATTCTTCTTTCGTGTTATCCACCTCGTGCTGCATTCGTGTGGTAGAAATGAGACATAATAATCGCTCGCTTATAGCACCATACAGATCTGCTGGCACTCAATGCTAAAAGAATTATATTCTCTTACGTTTAACTGAATAATTCAGACCAAAACATCGGGACTAAGTGCGTTTTTAGACAGTGTGAAGAAACGCGTCTGTTATTGCAGATTATTTCCTTATATAGAGACTTACACCACGAATCAAATTAGAATTGTGGAACTTAATGAAAAGTTATGTCCATCTTGTGTAGCGACTTCCAATTTCTTTGCCTTTCAGAAAACCCTTAAGAGACGAATCTTCATTTTATATAGAGTAGGGATTGTACTGAAATGTCGGGAGTTATATTCATGACTGTCTTCTTTGTCCACACTTAATTGAAAATGTAATTAATATTCTACCAGTGTAGTTTCGTGCATGCAAACGTGCGAATAGTTTCCAATTATGTGTGCATTTCATGAATTAATTTAAAGAACTCAAGAGGAGCTGAAAACATGCACCCTGAACTTGTTACATTTTTTATTGTGCGGGGGCGTTCATATCATCACATATGATTTTCTTTCCCCCAATGGCTCTATAGCATCCTTGGGTCCTGGTCTCTGATTTTGAGTTTCATGATAATTTTACAGACTGTAAGACTCCTTGGACGAGTGATCAACTCGCCGCAAGGCCTCTGCCTAAACAGAGGACAATACAAACACAAATTAAACACATACACATACCAAACATCCATGCCTTATTCGAACCCACGATCCCGGCTTCCGAGCTAGCGAAGACAGTGCATGCCTTAGACAGCTAGACTATCATGACCTATTTCTAGATGAATTAATAAATGCCAATGAATTATTTTTCAGATCCTCCTTCAAGTGTGGGGAAACACGGGAGTGTTAAGGTTGGATAAGGGCGCTGATTGCATACCATGGAACACAAGAGTATTGACGATCACAATTGTTATCATCATCTGCATTGTTATGTTAAACATCTCATAAAATTACCAAGTGTATGGATGAGGGTTATTTATTGAATTTTCTTTCACTACTTTGTAATTAAGACTGATTAATAACTTTGAAATGAGAAAATAAGACACAACTTAATTACAAAATAAAATGGAAAATGATGTAATAATCAGATAAATCTTATTAAAGTAAATAGACTTTAAATAATTCTGACGATGGTGTATATTGTACAGAACTATTACGAGTAGACTTATTTTAGACCCTGTCCATCGTCTGGTATATATAAGACTGATTGAGACTAGCTCTTTCTGACGGGCCCAACTGAGGAGGTTTATCTTGCACCATCCACCTGATGACGGAGACAGATCCAGTCTCCGAAACGTTGTGGTTTATTGTCTTCTATATATACTTGTACCAGACAATGGATAGAGTCCAAAATAAACTTATTAAAGTAAGTTTATAATTTTACAAAACTGCTTAAAATTAAATTTGTACGCCTTTGTATAATGGGGAACGCGGTAGCGTAGTTGGTTGAGGGACTATGCTACAAGCCGGAAGGTCGAGGGTTCAAGTCCCGATGAGGTCACTGGATTTTTTTCAATTGACCTAATCCTTCCAGCCGCACTATGGCCCTGGGGTTGAATCAGGCTCTAATAGAAATGAGTATCAGGAATTAATTAAATAATTTTCCTGGGGAGTAAAGCGCGGCCGGCGCGTAAGGCTGACAACCTTACCGCCATCTTTGAGCCGATTGTCTAGATAATGTGGAACCCTCAACGTCTCACAACCCTATGGGTCTTCAGGCCTGGTACAGGGATAGCTTTACTTTTACTTACTTTTACGCCTTTGTGTAACATTATTAGAATGACCACCTGTAGGATGAGATGGGAGTGTAGCACAAATGGAGAAGATGCGAATCACATTAAAAGTTCTGTTGCAAATTTCAAGAGCGGGAGTTACGTGGGACGCTTCAGTGTACGTAGGAAGGAAAGCCTATAATTAAAAAACAGATTATAAAATGTATTGTAGGGTTGTGTGACCTGGGTTTAAATATCCCATAGCAAATAGAAGAATGGTGTGAACATGGTAAGGAACTTTTCGACTTCAATAAAATTAAGGTATTTCGTGAATATTCTCTAAAAATGAGCCTATTTCGCAGAGTCAGTCACTTTACGACTACACTCTTACAACGGGTATTTTCCATACGTGTTTTCAATCGTAAACAGTTTCACTAATTGTGATCCACATAAGATTCATCAGCTCATAATTCATGAAACTGATGCCAGTAATTATTGAAAGGACTGAATTCAATCAGCTGAAATCTTCATTTTGAGGACTGTGGTACTTGAACAATCGCTGAACCAACGAAACAACTTTGCTGAGTGAAGAAATCCACTTGTACTAACAATTTGTATGAACGCGGTTAGTGATTTTAATTATGAACTCTCTAAAAATTGCATAATGAAAATATCCGATGGGTTACTAAGTTACTGGAGAGGATATAAACTCACACAAATCCACCCTGGTAATCAAGTCTTCCTTCCGGGAAAGCACATCAAATGCGTACACATTAGCAAGACGAATAGTAATTACAATTTGAGGAAATATCGGAGTAAATTACGAAAACCGTATAGGTCGTAAAACTTGTTGAGTGCCTAATATGCATCATCTGACAGAAACTGCATTTGATAGAGGTAATGAGACCCTTATAAAACTTATCTGTTTGGTATAAATACGTTGAAATCAAGGCACAGCACATTAGAATTTAAAATGGCTTCCTCAACTACATTCGCACTTCTGGATCTNATAATTATTAATAATTATTAAACATTATTCATAAATGTTTGTTATAACTCTGAACAGCTTATTGCGAGACTTTTTGGTGTGCTAGAAAACAAGTTTACGACGGAACTATTACTCATTACATTAAAGTAAAATATTTAGCTTGTAAGTTATTATTCAAACAACTCCATTTCAGCAAACATATTTCCCATGTGCTTGTCTTTGCTAATATTCATATATCAATGTCCCTTATTCTCATCTCTTTCAGACAATATGTTACTACGAACTGAGGAGAAGGAAATTAATGACATTGCACACATAATCATAAGATATTTGTCATTATATTTAAGTAAATATTAACCACATAGAAAAATTGTCCACACTTAACTCTTATATCTTAATAAGGTCTGTACAAACCAAACAATAAACAAACTCCGTGGATTTTAGTCCTCAAGCGAAGTATATCTACCGAGTGACCGCCGCTTATCGCCGAAGTTAGTGCCTACTTTAGCTGATAGAGGGTGTCTTGTGGTCAACGCAACGGATTCCCACGGCCGTTAATCTCAGTTTTCTAGACCGGAGCCGCTATTTCCTTGAAATAGCTCCTCAGTTATCTTCATGAGGCTGAGTGGACCCCGTTCCAGACCCACTGCTTCTCAGAAAATTTGGTAGCCCCGGAAATCGAACCCGGGACCTCTGGGACTATAGCCAGAAACTCTGACCAGTAACCAGCGGTTAGTGACCACAGCGACGAGTTACAGAGGAAAATTATTACACGCTTTCTGTGCTTCGTATTGAATCGTTGTGTTTAAAATTTTTAATTACGATACAAATTATGAAAATGTAGAAATTACTCAGACGTCTCTTAAGCTTTCCTACCGACAGTCAAATGCCTCCTTATGTATTATGATTAGGACATTATTGAATAAATTGTAAATTTTTATGTGTTTTTCGAATTAGGCATATTTTAGGTAAACAAATTTTACTTCTCGGGAAAATATATGTTTTTCTCTTTGGTTCATATACAAATTGCCTCTCAGGTATAAGCGCTCTGCAGACGTAGTTGCATCCAGGGATAAGTTAGACCGGAAGTGGAATTGACCTATAGTATATATTATATACTATATTATGTTGTATTGTGACGTGGCGTCTGATAGCCGGACTATAAGAAGTCAGTCACTAGTCAACGGCTAGCAATTCTTAGGCAGGGAAGCCTAGGAAATCGTTGCCTTCGAAATGAAAATCTAATAATGGGGGTTCCGCCGTTACAAACGAATTGTTTGAAGCAGATACATATTCCCTCGTTCGTTTCGTGGCAGCGGGAAAAATTAACCTTTCGACAAGATATTCCCTATTCAGTCCAAGTGCAAGATATAAGACCCCAACTGCGACAAGAGACTAATTCACTTTGTATTCGACTTTAGCAGGAGAGAGTTCTTATCTGACTAAAACAGAAGAGTTCTTATCCGCATTGGTATCTGACGGGACGAAGGCCAGTTGAGCTCAGAACAGAAGACACTTCACCAAGCTCAGCTGTTCAAATATTGTAATATTGAAGACGAAACGTCTGACGACGTTATAAGCTGAGTATAATTGTACTTTTTTATTTATTTATTTTAGGATATTTACAATCTACTCATAATGTACTAATACAGAGTAATAAGCAAATGTTAGAGCGTTGCGTGGCTTGTAGGGAGTACCATCCACTGATGGGTTACCCTCTGTTACCTAGAATAGGTCTTCTGGCCATTGACGTTTGAGTCTTCTGTTCACTAAGGGTTGGACGGCGAGTTCTTTTATTAGTTGGTTTTCATGATCCACAATGCGGTTTCTGTATTTGATGGCCTGTTTGTTTATAACCTCATTTATATAAGGAACTCCAAGATCTTCGTGGAGAGTTTGATTTGATACGAACCATGGAGCGTTAGTTATGTAACGTAATGTTTTTGACTGGAATGTTTGTAGGAATTTGGTGTTGGATGGCTTACTACAGTCCCACAGTTCTATACCGTACGTCCATATGGGTGTGAGTATAGTTTTTTAAATGAGAAGTTTATTTCCAATGATAGCTGGGATTTTTTTACCAATTAACCAGTTCATGTTTCTCACTTTTGTTGATAGTTGTAATCTCTTGGCCCGGATATGGGTCTTCCATGTGAGCTTTTGATCAAGGTGAAATCGGACATATTTGACTGTAGATTACATAAGGATTGGTCCATTGTTTATTGTGATTTGTGGGCACGTGCTCCGTTTTGTTGTGAATGTTGTTTGTACTGATTTTTCGACATTCACTGTGATTTTCCAGAGTTGTAGCCAATCTTGGAGGGCGTTGAGGTATTGCTGTATATTTTTTGCTGCCTTATTAGGGTTTATATGAGAGGACAGAATGCAGTGTCATCTGCAAACATAGCCAATGTTATGTCGTGTGCTTGGGGTATGTCAGATGTATAGATTAGATAGAGAAAGAGGCAAGAACACTACCCTGTGGAACCCCCGAATTGATGGGGTGGTAGTCGGAGTGTGTATTTCCAATTTTGACTTGAAAATGGCGGACAGTCAAGTAAGATTTTTTATCAAGACGTAGATTTGACAAGGCAAGATATTTTTTAATTTGTATAGTAATCCCTGGTGCCATACTTTATCAAAGGCTTGTTGGAGATCTAAGAATACAGATGCACACATCTTCTTACCCTCCAGGGTTTCCTCTATTTTGTTAACCAATCGATGCCACTGGTAAGTTGTTGAGTGGGGGTGCCTGAATCCGAACTGGCATTGGGGGATGATGTCTTCTGTTGCTCTCATTTGTTTTATTCTGGTTAATAGTAATCTTTCGAAAGGCTTGGACATCATAGGCAAAAGACTGATTGGCCGGTAGAAAGAAGCTTCGGTTGGTGGTTTACTGGGCTTAGCAATCATAATTACTTGTGCGAACTTCCATTGTATGGGGAGTAACAGAGTCTTAACATACTATTGTATATCGTTGTAAGGAGTACTATTGATTTTGTGGGAAGGTGTTTAAGTATGACACCTACTTGTAGGTCGAATCCCGGAGCTCTGTGGGAATGCGTTTTAAGGAGTCCATGAGAGAAAAGGGTCGTATGTGTAGGGAGAGTTGACAAGGAAGTCCAGGAATTTTAGGATTTCTGCTCGATCGATGTTGTCATCTTTTGCAGGTGAGAAGATTTTTGCTAGGTGATCTGCAAAGATATTCACTTTTTCTTGGTCGGATCTTGCCCAGTTTCTATTGAAGGTTCTAAGTGGTGATGTTGCCATCATAGGCCTTTGAAACTTCCTCGTTGCCTTCCATAGCGATTGATCTTCAGGAGTTAATTGAAGGTGTCGTTACGAGCTGATTGTGTTGTGGTGTGCAGTTGATGGGTGAGTCGATTGAGAATTTTCTTCTCTGAGGGTTTCTCCCTTGTTGCCATCTTCTGCGAGCTATTCTTTTTCCACTACCCGTTTCCGAATATGTAGAGGTATGTTTTGACTTTGAGATACTATTTTTATTGGGGGGGGGTGATGTCGCTTGCCAAGCAGTCTCTTGGATTAGTTGGGTTAAGTAGTGTACTACTTCTTCGAGCTCATGATTATGCTTTATTCTGTGGTTTAGTATTATGTTTTTATTTATGATTTTTTGGAAGAGTTGCCAATCAGTACTACTGGAGCACAATTTAGGTTGTGGTTCTTTCCAGATTACAGTCATATTTAATGTGATGATTATTGGGCTGTGGTCAGAGCTTAGGTCAAAATTAGACTCTATATGACTGTGAGGTTTGGATATTCCTTTAGTTATGGCGAAGTCGAAGAGATAAGAATTTTGTTCCTGTCTGTTGGCCAGTGCGTTGGTTCACCAGTAGAGAGTATTTGTAGATTCTGCTGTTGTATACTTTGGAGAAGATTGCGTCCTTTAAGTGCTGTTAACCTGGATCCCCTTGCAGTATGCTTAGCATTCCAATCGCCGACAGCAAGAAATCGTGGTCCCAGTGACTGGAGAAATTCTGCATATTCTTGTGACGAAATAAGGTGTCGTGGGGGGGGGGATCTAGACGGCTGCTATGTGCCAGGAGAGCGCCGGTACTGTTATTATAGCAATTTGTATTTTAGTAGTTATTTGGGGTTGCTGTACCTGGTGCTGTAGGTTAGACTTAATTGTGATGGCTGAACCGGCGTGGGCCGTTCCGTCAGGGTGATTGGCATAGTAAATATTGTAATTTGCAATTTTGATGACAGTTCGATCCGTAGCATGACTTTCTGAGACTATAAGGATATCGATATCACAATAAACAGCAATTGCTTCCTTACACAGTATTAACCGGGCGACCAGACATAATATTTTCTGAGATACCAATTGAATTTTTGTAAATTATGAAGCAGAAGTTTAGTCCTTGCAGAATTAATTATGAATTGTATATAGAAGACATAGTTACTTTAACTGACTCTGCAGAAGAAAGTCCATCAATTAGAAGATTATTAGCAATAAACAAGTGAAAATTGGTTTATATTCAGTAGATGTTCATTTTCACTCTGCGTGTCCGAAAATAAAACTTTCTAACAAATATAAATACAACCGAACTTAGAATATTGTGTTTCATTTAGGCGAACCCGGCTTGAGTCACATCACAATACGAACTGCATGAGTACGCAGAGTGGCCAACTTAACGCTCCACAACCGCTCGTAAGGAGCTGGGGGACACCAAAACCCGGTCTGGATTCCGGCCGTTCGGCTCATAGTCAGTCAGGATCTGAAAGCTGATATGTGACGAGAAATCGCTGATCTCGACAGAGGGAGATTTCGGAAATAGAGGTTACTCTCCCACCTTCGTTTCGACTCTCAGCTCGACTTTCAACTGGTGGAGACTATTTCCTATTCTTCCTCACAATTTACATACCAACCATGGCCCAGTGACTTGCAAGAAGCCACTCTCACTTATTGTGCACAATAATCGCGTCGTTTGATTTCACATCTGTTCTCACTGAGCATAATTGTCGGTCACCTGTTTCTACACCTCTGTGTACTGAACACTTGTTTCCCATTTTACATCCTCTTCACAGAGTAAACAGACACCATCATACCGGCAATGTTAGTGTAGTGGTAATTAGTTCTAAAAGGTTTTGACGATGGTGTATAACACTAAGAATTACTGGGATTTTGGACTTTATCCATCGTCCAGTATTCTAAAAAATAGCAAACACGACGTTTCGGAAACTGGATCGCTTTCCTTCCTCAAGTGAGGGGGTGGACACCTACTCTGTTGGGTCCCTTAGAAAGAGCTAACCTTAAGGGACCCGAGTACGTGTCTTCTCTCTTCACCTGAAGACATAAACAGATCCAGTTTCCGAAACGTTGTGTTTTCTAGTTTTTAGAATACTGGACGAGACAAAGTGCGAAAACCCAGTAATTCTGTGTAGTGGTAACCTTCACTTAAATGAACGTTATAACAAGAATTTTATAGTTTACGCGATCTCTATAAAGGAATTTTGATGATTTCTTGAAAAAAGGCATTACAACTTCCTTCCAAACCCCTACTTTCTAATGACTGTTATATGGCAATTTCTTTCGAAATTCTATAGCTATTTCAGATGAAACACAGTCGTTAAATAACTGAAGGATGAACTCAGTTATTATATTCCGATGGCAGCTTTTGCGTCTTTTCTTTTTGAAGATACAAGAACGAACACTGAGATTTTGTCTACGCTTCTTTTTCCGTTATTTCTGGGTTTTTTTACATGATATAGCTTATAAAAGGCACATAAACCTTGTCTCATGAAGCTCTTATAAATGTATCCATTAGCCTGCAAATTTATCGTTTTTCATAGTTGGCTTTAAATTTTCACGGCCAAGTTTTCTGGCCAAAATTAGGAATGATGTGTTAAACCGGTCATTCTTAATATAGGGTTTGGCATGAAAAGTATTAATTTTGGTTTTATTCTTATTCAGGAAAAGTTAATTATCAATTACTGTTTGTGTTTTGTTTCTTCGTATGTGGCTTATGCCATCAGGCACAGCCTTTCATAAAACTAGGATATCCAGATGTTAAACAGGAGGACTCATTGCAAAAGATTTCCATTTTACCTTCGATTACTAGTAGGGCAGGGAACCCAGTTGTGTTGATACTGAGAATATGAGCTCTATAGCTTGGCGTCTGACAGGAACCACAAATCGGGACCGAAGTTTCCCATAACTTTCTGAGATTGTTACAGGCGAGGGAATTGAAGGAAGTGCAGAAAAAATTTCCTTGGACCTCAAACCCTAAATTTACTCTAAGGGAGGCCAACATCTTATTCCCAGTACACCAGAACCTTGTACTCTGCTTTCACCAACGTAAAATACTAGTAGAGATGTTATCCCATAATTTCGTTACTGTGTCTTTGCAAACATTAAATATGCCAGTACTGACTCAACGTACTGTACAGTATGCGTTTTGCTCTCTCCAAGACGTAAATACTCCTACGTGTTGAACTTCATGGTGATATTTAGGTTTTTCCAGCCGTGTGTCTCTCAGCCAAGGTAAAGTGGCAAGTCTGCAAACATTGGTCCAATAGCGGTGAGAATGTAAACAGTTCTTTTACTTTTTAGACTATGTCCCGTATGTTAGCATGGCGGTTCGAAAAACCATTGGCAGGGAATCAGGCACTGGCAGGAAGACAATTTCCCCTTCCAAAAACGATTTTTTATTTTTGCGATTTAAAAAAAAATCATCGATTCGAACTAATCTCATTACATCACATACACTGCAAAGGACCATACATTATTTTTTCTTTCGGAAATTATAGGGCGGGGAGCGCGGTAGCGTAGTTGATTGAGGCACTATGCTACAAGCCGGAAGGTCTCAAGTTCGATTCCTGATTAAGTCACTGGATTTTTCAATCGACCTAATCCTTCCAATCGTGCTATGTCCCTGTGACCGACTCAGCCTCTAACAGAAAGGAGTATAAGGAATTTTCTTGGGGGTAAAGGGCGGCCGGCGCATAGCGCTGACAACCTGACCGCCATCTATGAGCCGACTGTCTGGAAAATGTGGGAACCTCGACGTCTCACAACCTTGTGGGTCTTCACGGCCTTTTACAGAGATAAGTTTATATATATTTTTTTTAATTATAGGACATGACATCGATAAATATTTCATATAAAATTTATACATGTTAGCAAGATGGAATGTGGCTGATCTTGTAAACTTAATAACAGATTTACGAAGTAACGGACTTCCCCTACAACCAACATTGGCAAGGAAATTTCAGCTCTGCTATGAATCATATCAGAACGTTAATACTTTCGAGAGATATATTAAAGGCAGTCTGTTAACCAAGTTTCTTAGCGTCAAGTACAGTGACAATTTTACTTTTACCTTGCACATGACTGATTGTCAACTATGACAGGAGGATGGTACAATCAAAACCAAGAAGAAAGGAAAAGGTACCAAAGAAGGGAAGCAAAATTAAGAGAAAAAACAGATGGGTTTCCTTGGTTCCATAACCTTGATCTTACGCATACAGGGGCACATGCATAATAACAATGATAAAGGTAAGTCTCATGAATGGGGTGTTAAGAAACTGGAATGCAAGATTTTTGGGAAAATTAGGAAGGTCATGAAGTCAAATATTCAAAGAATACTTCACTGGGAACGCGAAATCCTTCAAAGGTGGTAACGTAGTCGCACCATGCTTGAAACTCTTTGATAATTAATAGAAGATAGATTAAGAAGAAAGTGGAAGATGGTTCACTGATGCGATTGAAACATCAATTTGAATCTTTTATTATTAGATCTTGAAAACTGAAAATTAGGCAAATTTTAACACTTAGTCATGCTTTCAAATTTCTCATAAATATTGTCACGTGTATCCTGGTAACGCAACAGTAAATAAGGGGATTCGGATTCGATAACTCGATTTATTGGATAATTTCACACGTGGTAACTACAATTCCTTATTAAGATTTCAAGATTGCTGTATCTATGTCACACAGACAATTATAACACTCTCAAGGTTAACACATCAACTACTGAACTGCCTTGAACGACGTCTTCGTGACGAATCCTGGAATCCTCCAGCTTACGTCTGCTGAATTGAACTGAACTGCTAGTGTTATTCTGTAAACCTCATTATATAGCCCCCACAAGGAACGTGCATAAAGAAAACACAATTCTGATGTTGCATTAGGAAGACCACACAGACAACAAGTCACGTGATCCCTAGCCAGCGTCTTCATTGGTGCGCTGTTGCCTAGCAACGTGCAGTAACATTCATCCACCGAGACACATCTTCTATTGTTGCACGTTGATCGTGTTTACCTAGCCGTTGCCGAGCAAACCCGTTACATTATATTAAGAACCGGACCAAGGTGAAAAATAGGCCGCGCCATAGCTCAAGCGGTTAGTCGCTGGCTTCCACCTCTGCGGCCAGCGTTCGACCCCGGGTCTGGTGAAGTGGGATTTGTGGTGGACAAAGTGGCGCTGGGGCAGGTTTCCTCCGAGTACTTCGGTTTACCCTACCAACCTTCATTCCACCAATTGCTCCATAATCACCCTCATCTATCATCAGTGGCTGGTACAATAGGCCAGAAGTGGCCGCAGTACAAGGGACTTAGTCCCACCCCACTAGTAATGAAAAAAAGGTAAAAAAAAATCGATGCAGTCATTTTAATGATGATGATGATGATGGGTAGGAAGGAAGTAATGTACCGTCTGCTGAACCAGTGACATTCCGCAGAGGCCATGAAGTGGTTGTCACTGGTTACACACGGAAAGTGACGTCAGCAAGGCACCAGCACCATGTGAATGTAAACATGTGGCAAAATTTACATAGCTGGGGCCAGCCCACGTAAGTGATTACCCAGGTTTCTTGAAATCGGTACTTAAGTGTTGTGCCTCCTTGCAAAACAAATTCCATTCAGATCAAGAAAGTGCCTCGCTCAACATGGCGACAGTGCCACTCTTAACTGTATCTCTTCTTGTCACGCCGTGTTTCTTTCATTTGTGTCGAGGTAAGAAACACTTGCATACAAAATTGTGTAAAATGCAAGATAATAAAAATTACGTTAGAATTTAGGTGAACTACGAGAGTTTAAATGAATTTAATTTTATAGTATTATTTATTTTGGTACGCACGTAGTGTTCATAATATTCTGAGAGAGCTGTTTTCTATGACAGTTGATCCGATAGGCGAAAATGTCTTTAAATGCTAATTAATTCCCATTTATTGAAGTGATTTTAAGTGTCACGTTACCAAGAAGAATTATGGGGGGGGGGGTAACGTGTGGCACAAGTTGGAGGTATACCAGAAATGCTACTAGGAAAACTTGAAGAGAAGCAGAAGTGTGAAACGCATGTGTAGATTGAAGGATTGTGGCAGAATTCGTGTAAAAGAAGCATTGTGTGAGGTGTGGACTGGATTCATGCAGCTCAGAAATGTGTCACAGTAGCGGAAGTCTCTTTAATACCGTAACAAATCACTGAGCTCTAAAAAAGGTCTGTAATTGGAGTTAATATATTAGCTACTGATTTAGAGGCAAATTCTGAGGTTTCGGTGGTCCGAGATAATACTTCCATCCAATTTTGGCCCCGTGTAATAAAACTTAGTCAATTATTATGGAACTTGACATGATGTGGACACTGGAAAGAACATAAATTATTTTTCTGAGTATTTTCTCTTGTGCCGGTCACGGTAGCCAAGCGGTCTAAGGCATGTACTGCCTTCGCTTCCTCGGAAGCAGGGATCGTGGGTTCGAATCCAACATAAGGCATAGATGTTTCATATGTGTATTTGTTTATTCTGTGTCTGTGTTTCCACGTGTTTAGGACTTGCGACGACCTGATCACTCGTCCAAGGAGTCCTACCGTCTGTAAAATGATCAAAAAAAAAAAAAACCTCGACACCGTGAGTCATAAGAGAAACGGATTAAATAAGTAAAAAATTATTTCTCTTGTTCAGCTCGGTGTCCATCCTTGTGGCAGAAAATTGCTACCCCAAAGAGAAATCTGAATAGGGTTTACTGGCTGCACACACTTGAGTGATATGATACATCAGTACGGTGTACAGTCTCACGCGAAATTGCTTGTTTTGCATCCAACGTGTATTTAAAACTTAACTTCATGGAACACAGCCCTGTTTGAGAAGTTTGCTCAGCTAGACGTAAAATTCATTGCTTTCTTGGAACTTGAACTTTCACTATCTTATTCACAAGAGCTTGCCACTGGATCGAAGGCAGATCAATCCGGTACACCCTCTCCTACACTTTTCTTTAATGTCTATTTCTGTACTATACTCCCGTGTCTGTGCGTCTCACGTGGTATTTTTCCTTATTTTGCAAGGCTTAATATTATGTAAGCATTTCTCATCAGCTCTTTTCCTGTGGAGAATTTAGGAGAAAGTGGGCTTTGTCAGTACCCCTAGCACTAGCTAGAATGGATTAAGAAACCCCTAAAAGGCCATAACCGGATTAAATTGTTCTCTGTGGTGAAACTTGAGCCTGGGAGCGCCAACCTTTCGATTGCGATGATCGGTTTGGAATATGAAGCCGACGGAAGTAAAGGGCGTAAGAGGAAGTGCGTGCATTCTAGTTTAGGCTACGTGGATGTACTAGGAAACATTATGAAAACTCTCACTCAGAAAAGGCAGCATTCGGGCCTATAATCGAACCCGACATCTCTCAAATACGAACTTTGCAGTCTTATTGATATTATGGTATATTGTTTTATTATTTTGAAAAACTAATTTTCATTTTTACTTCCAAAGTAATGAATATTAATTGAAATTTATCATTAGCACTCAGAAAATTAATTATTTCCTTCAACAAAACATTTTGCAGGGCTTAACGTCAAAATAAACGAAGAAGTGACGTCACTGACAACTGAAGGATTACTCGGTCATTTCAAGCGCCATCTTCAATCTAAGCCAGCAGACGACAGGATTATATTTCCCGACAGCTCAGAAGAAGACTCAATTGATACTGTAAATAGACGTTTCGGCTATGTTTTTCCACCCACTGAATATACGAGACCACATATCAGCCAGAATAATAACTGTAAAACTGAAGCTGATGTGATAGAAGGGTGTGGACCCCCTTCAGAGAACAACAGTCACCCAATCAGCCAGAGCGAAACTCAGTCATCAAGCTATGGTGGGCCAAAGTCATCCGTCTACAGCCAGAGTCAGGGTGTGAGTCAGTCGCCAAGCCAGAGCGAAAGTTATTCTCCTAACAGTGGTGGACGTCAATCTACAGGCGATACATCTGAACAGTTTCACGCACACTATCCTGAAAACATGAAATCATCCAATGATAATGGGAGCAGATCGGCGACGGCGAGTGAAAGCCAAATTACCAGCAATATCGGAAGTCAATGTATCAGTAATTGTGGAATTCACTCCTCCAGCAATAAGGAAGACAAATTACCCAGCCGGGATGGAAGCCAGTCCTTCAGCAATAGCAACAGTAAATCTTTCAGCAGTAGTGAAAACCAATCCTACAGCAACAGTGAAAGCCAATCCTTCAGCAATAGTGAAAGCCAGTCCTTCAGCAATAGTGAATGCCAGCCCTTCAGCGGTAGTCAAAGCCAATCCTTCAGCAACAGTGGAAGTCAATTCTCCACTAGTAGCGGGAGCCAGTCCTCCAGTAATAGCGGAAGTGAATCCTCCGGCAGTGCTGGAAGCGGATCTTCAGACATTGCTGGAAGCAAACATGCAAGCGGCACCTATGATGGGTTTCGCTCACAGCGTCCTGGAAACATTCAATTTGCCAGCAGTAGCGGAAGTCAATCCTCCAGCAACACTGCTAGCCATCCGTTCAGTAATAGCGGAATCGGACCCTCGGACAGTGGTGTAAGTCATCATGTAAGTGGTACACACGAAGAGTTTTACACACACCATCCTGGGAACTTCGAATCCTGCTGTAGCGACGGAAACGTTTTCTCCAGTAATAGCGGAAGGCAATCTACTGGCTACGCATTGGAAGGGATTCATGCAGAACGTCCTGGGAACATACACACCTTCAGCAACAGCGAAAGTCATTCCTCAAGTAATGGTAGAAGCCATTCCGCCAGCAATGGTGCAGTCCAGTCTTATAGCAAGAGTGGAAGCCAGTCCTTAAGCAATGGTGCAGTCCAGTCTTATAGCAAGAGCGGAAGCCAGTCCTTAAGCAATGGTGCAGTCCAGTCTTATAGCAAGAGTGGAAGCCAGTCCTCCAGCAATGGTGGAACCCAGTCTTCATCTGCTTATGCATATGACTTCTATTATCCACAGTTTCCATGGAACACCCAATCTTACATAAACAATAATGGGCAAACACATACGGGAGATGGAAGCTACATTTCTAGTTCTATTCAGAGTTCCAGCATGGATGGAGGATACGGAAATGGTTATCCAGACACTCTGTTCGGTAACAGTCAGCCATCTAATGTTAATCGAAATGAAAGATTTACAGGTAATTCTAACTGGAATTTGAAAAACTTTCTACCTGGTTTCTCCTACACAGGAAATTCAAATCAGGGTTCTAGAGTATATTTTGGAAGCAATAATCCTGGTTTCACTGGAAGATTTCCAGGATATCCAAGCAGTTGGTCTCAGAGCTCTTCACAGAGTGGCTCCTTTTCTGGAACGTCCAGCTTCAGTTCCAGTAGCAGCAGTAGTGGCGGAGGTGAAGGTGGTGTTGAGCCGTGTATTATTGCCTCATCAACGGAATTCTCCCTACCTGAAGGACTGTGCAGAAGAAACGGGCGTGACTGTTAATGCAGTATTATTGCATAACTCACAGCGACTCTGGTATGATAAGTAACAAAGCGTTTCCAAAAGTTATGTCTCACAAAAGTCTCACACAATTCCGCGTCACGTGAGAGGATTCGAAGCAATTATCTCGAAATTTCACAGTTCGTGGTTTACGTACGAGTATATACAGGTATTGGGTTCTTGGTCCGGAATACAGGTTTTGAGGCTGTGAATTTCTCCAAAACTTCTACATTTCACATTTATTAAATATGTAAACTTCTGTGACGATGTGGTATTTCTTTTCCACTATAGTGGTTAGGGCACTATGCTACAAGTCGGAAGGTCGCGGGTTCAAATACCGATGAGGTTATTGGATTTTTTTCAATTGACCTAATCCTTCCGGCCGCACTATGTGGGGTACACTCAGCCTCTAAGAGAAATGAGTACCAGGAAGTAAATAAATACTTTTCCTGGGAAGTAAAGCGTGGCCGGCGCGTAAGGCTGACAACCTTACCGCCATCCTTGAGCCGACTGTCTAGATAATGTGGGATCCTCACCGTCTCACAGCCCTATGGGCCTTCACGGCCTGTTACAGGGATATATATATATATTATCTATAATTTTAGTAACAACAAGGAGTGTGGGTTTCGCTTTCCGGTAAATTGCACAGCATTCTTGGTTTCGGGCTGCGGGGGGGACCCATAGGCCTACAGAGATCTTGCTTATAAATTACCGAATAAATCACAAAGACTGCTTTCCTCATTATAAATCTAACGGAATTTCAGGTCAGAAATGAAGCCCCAACCGACATCCGAGTTTCTAATAGCGTCTACTACGTGGTTCACAAAAGTCACTGTTTAATTACAATGCACATCACAGATGTTGTGCTGTGTATATTTTTGGATAGTTTTGATATATTTTTATACCTTGACGAGGAAGCTGCTGAAGGGAGTGCGGTCCAGACGGGTGCCCCGGTGAATTTTTGGATGCCGAGGCGTCACCCTGAATTTCATTTCAAAGACAGTACTTTCAAACACAGACGGTGGTTAATGCGAAGTATTATATCTCCACATCTAAAAGGAGTTGTTATAAAAGGATAATAATTTCATTGAAATAATAAAACACACGAAAACAATAGAAAAAACTTTTAAATATTTTTCACATGGAAGTTTCTGCATGAGATGGGAATGTAAGTACTTACACACAGAATTACTATAATCTTCAAAACTAATGCATTAAATGTACCAAGAGATGGTAAGGTGGTACATCAGCCAGAGTCCGATATCTTCAAGAGGAAAGAAGCAGCAGAAGGACAAGCGGATATGTGCCACCGTATCCTTGGGGACAAAAGAATCGAATCGCAAATAATTTAGCCGTGCCTTCCAGATGGCTAGGCACAGGAGCAACGTTACTTTCCTAGTCCTTATTTTTTTATTGGCTGGAATTTAATATCTACCTTCGGCTTTCAGGGTTAGTGAACGTCGAATGTTAAGGGTTCTCCGACGTTTCGGCAACTGTACTGTCAGCCGAAATGTTGGAAAGTCCTTCAGCTTTCGAGGAAGTCTAGTCCCGAAAGTAGAATGTACACAAGATTACTTTTGAAAATTGAGCTTACTGGTCAGGATACAAAATAAATTTCCATCAAATGTTGTGGGAACTTTATTCAAACCTCGATAATCAGGGTCATAAGTAATTCAAGTTATATCCCAGAAGCTACAACACCACTTTCAGAACCTCGAATCCAACTTTAAGGCTATAACTGTACATGAATCTCATGCGGCCGTTTTTCCGTCCTCACTGTATATTAGGCCTACCACCTTCTTCAGGTGGAATAATGATGATGACGCTGAACCGAATTCAATGCCAGCCGTCCTTTTCTTGAATTATGAAGAACACATATCATAGTTAAAAATCTCAGTTTTGGTTTCACCAAACAATGGGTCATCACTGAACCACAGGCCTCTTCAGTGGTTCCTTGCCAGCACGTTGCAACGCATACACGGGTTTCACATGGAGGAAATGTCTGTCAGGAAAGTTATGTAGGCCTACTGAATGAGTAGTCTCGGACAACCAGTAAGGTGTGGTCCTCAGTTCTGTAGGTTGGGCATAAAGTTAACAGCCATTGCACAATGCTACAGACATTATTTGGACATAGGCGGAATACAATAGGAAATAAATTTAGAATACAAATGACGAGGGATTTCGTCATTTAAACAGACTACACAGTATTATTGCCGATCACAGTGGCCGCGCGGTCTAAGGCATAAATTTTCATCGCCCATTCAGACACTGGAATCTTGGGTTCGAATCCAACTCGAGGCCTGAATATCTGTCTGCATTTATTCTGTTTGTATTGCTTTTGTAGGTAGCGGCCTTGCGACTGGCTGATCCCACGTGCAAGGAGTCCTAAGGATTAAGGAACTGGAGTGAAATAAAGCGTTCCACGCATGTCCTATGCTACACAGTTGGAGCAACAAGAAAGAAAGATACGGTATTGTTAGAATAGTGAAATATCAACAGGCACGAGCTGGACATGCGGGTTAGAGGGGGGTGGCAAAGAATATGCAGTGAACTTAGAATTTTTGTAGGAAAGCGGAGCACGGGGTAGGAGAACAAAATTAAGATCTGTCTTAAAGAAATAGATCACGCTAGTGCCAGGTGAATGGAACTGACTTACGATCGCGTCCAATGGCGGGTTTTGGTACAAGACCTTGAACTTTCATGTTCTGCCATAACAACTTTAATTAGAATATCTGTAATTGCAAGACAGAGCACAGAGCGTACAAAGAGGCCAGCAACAATTTCCTTTCCTTCAAGTTGAAGGTTAAAGGGGCATTAGCACCATTTCACCTTCAAATGGTGGGCCCTGTTTCAACAAGAAACATTACAGACTCTTGCAATCTCATATCAGTTGTGCAGCATTAGCAACGAAATACACTTCATTTCCTACTAACCTGATGAGATAGCTCAGTCAGTATGGCCAGACAATCGAGGAACTCGGGTTCGATTCCATGCCGGGATTTGTTTTTTTTTTTCTCCATAGCTTCCGAACAGTCTGTGATCTACCCAGACTCCTAACTAGTAATTACCGGCGACTCTTTCCCTCTGGATAAATTAGCCGAGTCTTGAAGCTGGCACCTCCATTTAGTTTCAAGATTGAGTATGGGAGGAGCTATACAAGCTTCTGGACAAATTTACGTGTCACCCAGCAGTATCAAGGCTTCTTGGATATTCGTTTGCTTTCTGAATTGTTAAGAGATGGCAGTTGCGGTCACTTTGCGACCGCGTAGTCATCTACTGTCAATTTTGGTAACCACTACTATCGTATGTACCTGCAGACGTTACCAATAGCAACACACATTCACAACAATTGAAAATGATGCCGCAGTTTGGAGCATAAGCATTTTTTATTTTGCTTACTTGCCTTATATTCATGTTTAAGATGATATTCAGATTTTAACACAATTGCCTGAAGAACTAGAAAGACAAAAACAAAACTCCCACGTTGTAATGGAAATTCCAAATATTCTGTAGCATCTATTTTAAAAAATCGAAAAATTAACTCCCAAATAGTTACATCCTTCTTTAAAACGGTGGACTTTAAAAAAATATTACCACTAAAATAAATTACTGGCATATATTATATTATTTACAGAATTATCATGTGCTTAGCCTTTTTTTTTTCAATGTCAAGCTTCCAACATGTACTACGAATTGAGCACGATATAACAACCCCCCCCCCC
>NW_019733322.1:618930-722014 GCF_002891405.2 Cryptotermes secundus | reverse complement strand
ACACACACACACAAGAGAACAACGGCCAGGAAAGTTACAATACTAAAGGAAACCCTCTTCAAGAATGTTTCTTTATGATTTCAACACAAAATAGACCTTTGGAAGTCTAAGTTACCTTTCGAAAGCAAACTGGAAACTCAATCGGCACTGTAAGCATCAATAATTGTACTGCAGTAAAAGGGATCTGTGATTCTGAGGCTGCTGAATATGAAAGTTAATATCTTTAGAGTTATGACTCCGTGTAGTATGATAGACCGCTACCAACGTTTCGCACGAACCTTCAAATTCTACGTGTCCCGTTATGATACCCTTTTGACAGATAAATTGCCCTAATAATACTGCTGAAGTATGAAAATTTTGAAGCTCCTCATTATGTAATTTCATCCTTACACTCGTCTCATAAGGTGAGGGCAGACCAAGGAAACTGGCAACCGCAACGCAACCGCAATTTCCGAGAATTGTTATCAGTCTGAGTTGAACACATGGTACTGAATGGAGCAGAGCAAATTGGGGAAACGGCACGGCAGTGCTCCACTCAGTAACATGTGTTCAACTGAGGCTGATAACAATTCTCGGAAATTGCGGTTGCGTTGCGGTTGCCAGTTTCCTTGATGTGCCTTCGCCCTTAGATCCAAGCAGTCTCCGCAGAGAAAAAAAAACTGTCAGATACATTCATCCTTTTCTCCCATTAATACCGCCTGTCTCCGTACCCTTCTTGGTTAGTTTCCTTCCTAAGCCGCAGTACATGTACACCATGCTTGTAGCATTCTTCGCCATGGGCAAGCGGTGTGAAAAGTTTTCCAGTCTCAGTTCTTCACAATACTTTTCTTAGAATTTATTGCAGAGCTTTTCAGCCTTCTTCAACTCACGGCACACCGAACAGGGCACTAAAATTGTGAAGACATACCATCGATTTTTAAAGAAAAGCTCTTATCATTAACAAAACGAGTAATAAAACTGTGTTAAAATTTCAATAGCCAAAGTTCTAATCATTGTGTTGCTTCTAAAAATAATATTGATCATGGATTTCGAAGATTATTTTATTCCTCGAATCCTTCTCCCTTCTTTTCGACTTTTCCTCAAACTCCAGCGGGATACCTGCGGACCCTTCGCGTCACACTGGTTGAAAATTGCTGATATAATGTAACACATATTCAAAATACTTTAAAATCTACATTTTGAAAAATGCTTTAACCATGAGAGGTTTAAATTGAGGGAACATTTTTGACAGTCGTAGATACCAGGGTGTAAAATTCTGATGTATCGTAAAATTATATAATATCGTGACATGGCGATTGAAAGAATTGGCGGTTGCTAGGCAACGGTCGCAAAAAACAGACTATGATGCCGTGTTTCCTACGCGGTCCTTGTCAAGGCTGTATTACGTTGCTAAGCTCACGCTTCCATTCTAAGGTTTAGCGGCTCTGACACCAAGTAATGCCAGCGTGACAGCCGTAGCTGTTCACTTGATGCGCACAAGTTCGCTACTCAGCAGATGCCCAGTATTATTGCCTTATCCTTTCCAGTCAGATCCAAGTTGGCCGTGTATTATTTGACTGCTGATCATAGAGTGGCCTATATTCAGATGCTGGTACTGACTGCATTATTTGTTCTGTTTCTTCTGTAGACTTGGTTGGTCCACAGATACTAAACAAGTGTGATATGGCAGGACGGATTTCATAATCCACAGTATGCTCCAAACCTTGAACACTGGAGCCATGATTTCGACGGATACTAGGCTCTGCCTGTGTTCGCTTGCGGCAATGAAAGCCTTGACATGGTTTGATCGCGATATGAAGGCGTTCTTCTGCTTGTTTCCGTATGGATTTTGAAATTCTTCAGAAAGAAGAGGGCCGAGAACAAGCGACATGGATGGGGGTGGTACACTATTTTTTGTTTTTTTCTGAGATTCTGGACCCCTGTGAAGATGGGAGAAGCTTCGTGCTGTATCCAGCTACAGGTGTTGAGGTTTAGGTTACTACAGTGTATGAATGTATAAGGGGTGGGCCTTCTCGGCCCTTGCACCATGACCACAGTGATCTATTGTGCCTATTATTGCAGTGTAACTGATTGCTTTGTAAAATTCTTTCTTTACTTGCTTTTCCACTCTTAGGTGGTCTCTGTCCGCAATACGAACGTATATTTTCTTGTAAAGAAATCGGTTTCGAAGATATGCATTGGACTGAACTGGTTCGGGATATTGTCCACTAATGATCTTTGTGAAGATGGTTATGAACCTTCCATAAAAGCAGGAAGTTTCTTGAAAAGTTAAGAAATTACCAACGTTTCAGTAAATCCACATAACCTAGTTTTAAAACTTCATTCTTTATATCGTATTGTGACATGTAGACACTTGCTAGGCAACGACCGCGAGATAAACAGTTATACAAAAGCCGCTGCTAAATAATGACTGTGTAAACAACGGTTATTGCTAGACATTATCTAAGTAGCGATTATATGAGCATCCCAGCATAAGCGAACGTAATAGAGGAACGGTGTTTTCTGTGCGGTCCGTGCCGATATGTTATAAGCAGAACAGTTGGAGCAATGAGTTAGACCTGCTTGCAAGGTAATCCGCTTGCAGATCTCTTTACAAGTAACCAGAATACTGAAAGCTTCCCAGAACGTCTCGTACGTCGGCGGCCATTTCGACCAATCATTTGTGCTGAACAGTATGGTGAGATGGAGTAAATGAGATTAAATATGATCTGTAACACACACTTCTGTTATTTGATGAGCAACATACCCCATATAAGGTCGCGCCATAGCTGAAGCAGTTAGTCGCTGCCTTCGCACCGCGGCGGCCCGGGTCGACCCCGGGTCTGGTCAAGTGGGATCTGTGGTGGACAAAGTGGCATGCAGTCTTTTTGCAAATGTCATGCACAGCTGTTTTCTGCTCTTCCAAACTACACACATAAATATATATAAAAACAAACATTTTTTTTTTTTTCCAAATAAAGCAACAGCCAAAAAGGGGCTAACGTTAGGGTTTAATGTCAGACCGCTGGCTAGAAGTCAGTTTGCATTCAGAAGGTCCTGCGACCGACCTACTCGATCAAGGTTTTCCGCGGTTTTCCTCTATCCCAGATCAAATGCTGAGTTGTTACCCAATTTCCACGTTACACTGCTTGCTTTACATGCAGTGCTCCCAATGGTAACACATAAATTTCACCGTCACTTAGGCCTCGCAATATTAGATCAAATTTCACTATAATGCAGCCCTACCAGCTTCATATAAAAATATTTCCAATCAAATACATAACCTCTAGCAGAAGGACGAGCGGGCACTGCTTTGGAACCTTCAAAACCTGAAATAATGCGTTATTCAAAAAGAATGAACCGATTTCATGACGCATTGCTTCAGTTATCAAGCATCGTCATGGAATGAGTCAGTGACCATTTGAAAGAGGAGTTCTCTAAGTTGTGAATGACTGCCACAGGGGCGCTGAAGTCTCGTTGTTCTTCCGACAACGTTCAATTGTTCCTTTACCCTCGGAATGGCGAGACCTCAGCAAAAGGCGTCCTGCGTTCTCGAGTTCGCGAAAATAAATTCAGTTGTCACGGTGCAGCGTGCTTTTCGAAGACAATTCGGCATTAATCCGCCCTGTCCCAAGAACATTCGACGGTGGTTTCGACAGTTTCAAGAGAGTGGGTGTCTGTGTAAAGGAAAAAGTCCAGGACGACCACGAGTCTCGGAGGAACAAGTGGCGAGAATCCATGCTGCGTTTGAGAGGAGCCCGCAGAAGTCAACAAATTGAGCTAGCCGTGAGCTTGCGATCCCTCAATCCACTGTCTGGCGTGTGCTAACAGTACGTCTACATTTGAAACCATACAGACTGCAGCTCGTTCAGGCACTTACCAATGACGACAAAAGGAAGCGGATGGAATTTTGCGATTCGATGCTGGAGATGATGGAAGACGAAACCTTCATTTCGCGTTTAATTCTTAGTGATGAAGCGACTTTTCAGTTGAGCGGCACAGTCAATCGTCACAATGTGCGTATTTGGGGAACAGAGCACCCACATGAAACAGCTGAGCGCGAAAGAGATTCCCCTAAGGTGAATGTCTTCTGTGCTGTGCCTCAGGACAAGGTTTATGGTCCCTTTTTCTTTGAAGGAAACACCGTTACAGGACAAACCTATCTCGATATGCTCCAAAACTGGCTCTTCACTTCACTGCAAGCAGATTCGCATGACTTCATTTCTCAACAAGATGGAGCACCGCCCCACTGGCACCTGATGGTCCGAGCTTTTTTAAATGAAAAAGTGCCCCAGCGATGGATTGGTCGGAAGGGGGCCCAAGACCTTGCTCTTTGTGCTTGGCCTGTGAAATCCCCAGACCTCACCGTGTGTGATTTCTTCCTGAGGGGATACGTAAAAGATCACGTTTATGTTCCACCGCTACCCACTAACCTCAATGACCTTAAACATCGAATAACAACAGCGATTAACTCAGTGTATAGTGATATGCTGATACCCGCCTGGGAGGAATTCTCTTATCTCATTGATATTGCCTGTGCTGCAGGTGGTGGCCACATTGAACACTTGTAAGACAGGAAATAAAAGTTGATTGTGAGTAGAATACTTGTGACTTGGCTGGAGTTTTGTATTACTTTCCTTTAATAAAATATTGCGTAATAAAATCGGTTCATTCTTTTTGAATAATTTATAATCAACTAGGAGCGAGAAAAATATCATAATCTTTAAAGGCTGCCACACTAAAAATCGTCCTTGCTCTAAATGTACTCTTAGCATGGAGAGGGATAGATGGTAAGTCTTTAGTTGTGTAGGATATATGTTGTACCGGTAGCAGTAACAGCAATTCTATGTATTGCTAGTTCATTTCTATTTATATATAGAGTTCAACATAATTATACGTCCGGTTGTATACTGTGACATGATGACAGAAAAGCCTTCCGCTGCTAGGTAACGACTAGGCAAATACTCAAGCTACCGCTCACACGTAACACAACAATCGACGAGATGTTGGAACGATATATTCTATGCCGTCCGTGCTGAGGCCTAGAGCCTACGGTCGAAAGAGACGGTGATGTATAGGAGGCCGTGAATTGTAGTCATGAAGAATTATGAGCCAGTCGCCGTCCAGCAAGGACGTGAGCACGGAAGCAAAGAAACTTTCATTGTTAGGAGTCCTGGTGAAGACGTAGAGAACTTAATGTTAGGAACAGTGATTTATAGGGTGTATAGATCCGTATAACAATTATGTTTACTCTCAGTTGCGGTTTATAGATGTTCAGTATATCCACCTACCAATCCAGACCCCACTAACACATGCTGATATTTTTATATAATTTCTCAGAAGTATTTCTTTTACGCAGTCGGTCGAGGACTTTGTTTTACTAAAAGGTAAAGTTGTCCTTGTACTTAACTATTTAAGCATTACACCATTAAGGTGTGTGAAGGAGTGGATGTATAGCTCCATATTTTCTTCACCTCGGCACTAACTGGAGATGAATGATCAGCTACACTCCCCGGCCGCTTTACCTCCGGGGAGAGAGCCCCTGTACCCAATGGATAAAAGGTTGGGTGGACCCCAGAGCCGGTCCGGAAGACATGGAGAAGTGAAAATTCTTGACCCCACCGGGACCCGAACTCCGACCCCTCGGTCGTCCAGTCAGTAGCTAGTCTCTATACTACCTGCGCTATCCCGGCTCACTTGTTTTATTAAATATTTACTAATTAATTTTCTCTTGGTTTTTTATACCTGTTTATGGCTTGGTTTTTTGCTAGTCTTTAAATTTACATGTACAGAAACGTCTGTCCCAACAGTCTTAGCCGGTAATTCAGCATTCTGAAATACTCGTATAAAGGGAGTTTTTCCTAGGCGATGTCTTTCAGTCTGAGCAGTCTCTCCACCCTCTCCACGCTCTCCAGTCCCTCCAGTCTTCCACCAGTGAGCAAAAGTGCGGCATTCGCTGTGTGTGTGCACGCGGGGTAACCCACTGTGCTTCGTCCCCTGCAGCACACCATACGTAAGCCTACCAGATTCCGAACAGACACGAGTAATATCAACTGGATCATATTTCTCAGACGGTATGTAGTGACATGTTTAACTGAAACGTTACGACGAAAACACAGACAGATCTGAGATCGTATCCATGTTTTCGGCCGTAGCAGGTTTTCTTTCTTAAATTGTTCCTATTTCGATATTTTTTTAATGTTTTCATATTTATTACATACTTCGCTTTACATGACCGCCATCTTCAGTTTACTATTTTACGTCTTCATCATTCTTGTTGTTGTCTTTTAAGCGTATTGATTTAAATTTGTTATAATTTAGGTACTTTAAATTTATTCATGTCAAATAATTTTAGGCTCTGCAATCCACAATAAAAAGATTCATAAAAATAAAAATCATAAAGATTTATGAGCGAACACATTTTACTCATAGGCAAATGTGCAGTACATGGTCTGCTTTACTGAGAGCTGCGGAGGTAGGGACGATTTGTAAACACTGAACTACGGAAGTGAGAGTCAAATACCGGTCCCCGATCTTACATTCTTTGTAAATTTGTTACAATGAATGTACGAAGTGTGACTTCAAGAAATTACAAGAAATATTAACTACAGATGAATTAATATAATTATATATATTGCCGCCAACCATGAGCCTATTGTCTAGAAAATGTGGGAACCTGAACATCTCACAACTCTATAGGCCTCCACGGCCTGTTACAGGGATACCTTTACTTACTTACTATATATTTTGCTGAAGATACACTCTTCAACCTCTTTAATATTGTATCCTAATTCGACGAAAAACGTAACGTGTTTTAAAAAATTACAAGTTTCGAATTGGGCAGGAACATCTGCAGTCAAGGAGTCGGGGTAGTATAATCGGTATAGAGACTGGCTACGAGCTGAACAACGGAGTTCGAACCCGGTAGGGTCAAGAATTTTTTCTCTTCTCCAAATCGTCCAAACCAGCACTGGGGTCCACTCAGCCTCCTATCCCATGGGTACCGGGGATAAAGCGGCAGGTGCGTGAAGCTGACCACTCATCTCCAGCTAGTACCGAGATCAAGAAAATGGAGATCTATATATCCACTCCTCCATACGCCTTCATGGCATAGTGTTTAATTCGTTGAGCACAGGGACAGCTTTAGCTTTACATCTGCACTCATTCCAAATAAGAGTAATTGTCCTCTCTTCCTCAGAACGCCTAGTAGCATCAGTTTCATGAGTGATGAGTAGGCAGGAGAACAGAAGGGGATAGTGGGGACAGAGTTGAAGGTTCTAGCCCGGCATCCGCCTCTAGAGACTGAATAAAATGCGAGAAAATGCATTCAATAGAGTTTCATATCTGGGCGAGGATCCAGCTGTGGACTTTTATGAGCGCTACCGCTGTGCTAAACTGTTCGTCCTTTCTTCGCTTCTCCAGTTATGGCCTTTTGGCCACGCAAACACAAGTCCGAATATAACGATGAGAACTGGATTAATTCTGGCGTCCATCCCCAAAATTCAAAACATATTTGGTGTGCTTTGAAGAAAAATTGGACAGGATCTAATCTGTTTAAGTTTATGTACGTCGAAGTTTTATATGGAAAGGTCACAAAACTGATATGAAACGCAAGAACCTATATTATTTTGGTAACAATATTTATTGAAACTAAAATATAAGTCCATATAAAAATACTGACGAACAAACACAGGAATGGTCTGAACCAGTTATCTTCACTGACTTTGGTAACTAATCTATAAGTGTAACACTCATGGAATCATTAATGATAAATTCTGCAATACCAGAGAGTGCAACAGATTTCATACTCTTACTTATTAATGAACATTGCTCTTAAACATTCATACGCACAACCCTAAGCTCTTTTGCTTAGTGCAGCTAGCTGACGTCCGTCGCGTTCCAGTAGCATGGACAAGCTTCGGAAAAGGCAATTTTCCACAGGTTTCCCCTATTTCAGTGCAATGTAAAAATATGTATATCTTATACTAGGTCTATTAGACGTAGCTTTCTATAAGTTATTAACAAACACAAAGTTTCTGTAGTCAACCGACATTCATGGTTATCCTTCAGGATGCTCAGAAAGAATAACTTTCCTTAAGCTCTACGTCATGTATACGGCTAGATCTATGATATTGGTTGCCAAGAGGGTGTCCCAGAGTCATACATCAGTCTCACAACGGCAGCCACAAAATGCGTTAACACCAAGACGTGATATCAAATTTGGGTAGCTGGAGAAAGTTTTCAAAATGAACAAAAGATAGCTCTATTCGTTGAAACAAATACTGACCTCTCAATTTTTATGAGAAGTAAATCAATTACATTTTTCGGTTTTCCAAGTTCTTACAATCGAACCGAGGCCCTAGAATTGTTTAAGAGCGAGCTTGGAGATATTTACACGGTGGTATAAATGCGTGTGCTCAGCTGTAATATGTTTCTTATTATTATAACTATGCTTAATTAATTTTTCTCTCCTAAGATTCAACATTTCTCCTAAGATACTTCTTATGGAGGAATTACATTTGGTGTAAACAAGCTTCAGACGTGATGTTACTGCGCTTCCTCTAAATGTGACCTTGAATCGTGTTTATGGAAATAAAGAAGTCAATAGCAGTTCCAGAATAGCATTATGCCCTGAATATCCTTTTCCAAGTCCATGCTAATGTAACACTTTGTTTCGCTTGGAAATTAATTTAAGTGGATAGTAATAGGTAAGTTTTTGTTCTTCAATAAATACAATTAGTACAATATAATATTATATGCACATACATTAACCCATATAGTGTCCATCACGATTAGGTTGCCGGTGCATAGTCATCATAAATTTTGCCAGCGTTTATAACATCGATCTGCAATAACCAACATGTAAGCTACTTTAGACGGTTCAATGCAACGGTCCTCAGGGAGCAGAAGCAAAGGCTACGTTTCAGTTGACAGGAAATATAAATGGGCTAAGCGGTTGCCTTCTCCGAAGAATGGCACAGAAGGGGTTAATATACGTGTCTAATACTGCTCAGTCTGACTAGACACTGGTCCTAGTTATCAAGTCCAGTTCTCTAAGCATCAAAGGATGCACCATAAGTTTCAAACTTCAGTCTCTTTGAAGTGCAGTCTTCTGGGATGTGGCGCGTGTAGATCTTATGTGAACCGACGTTTCGTAGGAATTTATCGCCTCCATCTTTAGGGTAGAAAAATCCGCAAGCGAGGAACCAGCGTGAGCAGGTGGCTGCAGAGTCTAGAGCCACGTAAGATCTACACGGCGCTATTTCCCAGAAGACGTCGTTCTTCCGCAATCACCGCCGTGGAAACCTCAAATCTTACATTCAGTCTCTTTATTTGGTGTTTCAGCGCTAAGGCTAATTTCCATTTAATCGTTTTCAAAATCTTTCGCATATTTCCACCTGTGACACTGACACTTTGTGAACACTTCTTCATGAAATATTTTAATAAATAGCGACATGCGAAAATAGGAATATGAAATCAAATGAGGAATGATAACTTCTCACTGTGAATGAATTTATCCTGATAATCGCAATAAGTGTGTCTCTACTGACATTTTCCCTCCAGTATTTATATGACGAATAAACACACAAATAAATTATTAGAAGAGTGCTGAATGAAATAGCTGTTTTCTGTTCGAGACCCTGACCCCAGAATTGGAATTCCGATGTCGGGAACATAGTTGCCAGAACACAAGACGCGTGTAGACCTGGAGGCTAGTCCATATCCCTCCAGCGAAATGAGTCCGGAACACACGTCGGGCAGTTATTGCTCAGTGAGGGAATCCGCCGGAATCTGTACAAGGAAGAACAAATGTTAACTCTTTCCACGCTACGAACAAGATATATTATTATGAAATTCTCGGATCTGACGATACAGCGCTCGTACTTCGCGTAAACGATCTTAAGAGTTCCATAGCAGGTACCCTTCACGGCGATCAGCGCCACAGATACATCGCTACAGCCAGACAGAAGATTTTTTTGTTTGTTTTGTTAAATATACGTCGTATCAAAGAATGTTTCAAATGCAAGTTATGTATCTTAATATCAAACATTTAAGTCAGGTTTGCACGATAAGTCTCTAAACAAATTTTGTACGCTGTAACTTGGGCTTCGTGATAACGAGTGTTTGTACCTAACTTTGTTCGACACCCATCACTGTTCACCCCAATACCAGATCTATAATCAAGCATGTAAAAATTCTTTTCCCGTAGAGTAGAGCGGCTGGAGTGTGAAGCTGATTGTTAACCCCAGTCTGCTGCTAAAATTAAGAATACATGGAGCTTTACCTGCATTACTGCAGGATTCTTGTGCTGATAGACAACTGTACCTTTAAATTAAAAGAGGAACGTATTCTGTGGCCAGTGTGCGGAGAAAGCTCCTGAGTGTAATTGTAAGAAGGAAGAGAAATTGATCCTCACCTGAAGGTAAATTACAATTTTGTATTCAGAACTCTGAGCATTTACAGCTAACATTGCGAATGCCCAATTGAAACTCTAAAATAAGCACAGATCATGGGAAATAATTATAAGTAGAACCCAAACTCGGAAGGGGCACTGTGCTGCAAGCCGGAAGGTCGCGGGTTAAAGTTCCGATGAGGTCATTGGATTTTTTTTTTTCAATTGAGCTAATCCTTCCGGATGCACTATGGCCCTGGGGTTCACTCAGCCTCTAACAGAAATGAATACCAAGAATTAATTAAATAAATTTCCTGGGGAGTAAAGCGCGGCCGGCGCGTAAGGCTGACAACTTTACCGCCATCTTTGAGCCGATTGTCTAGATAATGTGGGAGCCTCAACGTCTCACAGCCCTATGGGCCTTCACGGCCTGTTACAGGGATATACTTACTTTTCTTTTTTTTTACTCTACCAAAACTCTGACTGTAGCCTTATTAATGGAAAGTTTTAATTAAACTTACGCGGGTAAAGAAGATATTTTGTTTCCATTTTCATAGTTTCTAACAGGACTGAAGCTGCCGCCATTTTGACGGGGTTCGAAGTTCCCTTCCTCCTTCAGCAGATTTTCCAGTTGAACTGCCTCATCCTGCAAAGTAAGACTTCGCTTATGGGGTTCCTGTGGAGCATCTAAGATACCGCTGAGACTCCTTGACATGTCCTCGGGACCTGACGCTCTTCGTAGGCGTGATAGGAGGGCTGCAGATGCTTCAGGAGCTTCAAGCTCTGCACTGTGTCTTGGGGCACCTAAAACAATATTCATTATTAAAATACTCATATACATAGGCCTCTATGAATTGTCTATGCGAACCTAGAACTGTAATTTGCGTGGTTAAAATATATTTTTACAAACACAACCTCATCCCAAACTCTAAATAATTGTCTGGGATTTAATGTATGTGGCACAGTACACAAATTCTCATCATAGAGAATTTTTTATATCACATACACCTGAGAGAGTTCAAGTACGTCTTAGTACATGTATACACGAGTATGTGTTACTTCTTAATGTAAATGGGCTACTCCTCACCTGGATTGGTTATACATCGTCGAATGCGGAACAAAATTTTAAATGAAAAATTCCGAAGAATAAGCTACGTCTGGAAGTAGTTCAAATTATTTTAAGGTTATTTGCTTCACAGTTATCAGTTTCCTGACCGAGATTAGGAAATATGATTCCCAAACTAGTAGTAGCAATAATAATAAAATTAATGAACGCCAATCACTCAACCGTGACATCCGGCTGAATATGTATTCTCTTTGTGGGATGTATATAAATCTAAGGTAAAATATATATGTTGTCCCTGTGCTTAACAAATTAAACACTACGACATGAAGGCGTATGGGGGAATGTATATATAGTTCTAAAGTTAACTCTTCTTTAAGCACATTCACACACATGTTCAAGGTGCTTAGACTCCGCGATAAGCCCACCAGAGACCGATATTACAACGCTTTAATAGTACGCATTTTGCGTCGATATATTACGTTATCAAGACACTTTTATGTGAATAAGATCTAAAAGTTTGTGATGATGGTAAATTGTTACAATTAATATGTTGCTGGACATTATCCATCATCTTGTCTGTTCTAAAAAAAAAAGTCTAGTTTTTATTAAAAAACACAACGTTTCGGGAACTGGAATCTGTCCCCGTCTTCAGGCAAAACCTACTCAGTTGGGTCCAATAGACAGAGCTAGCCCCTATCCCCTATCTCTCTGGAAGAATAAAAGTCAAGCTTCCACAAATATATTCCAGCCACAATTATTTTTATACAGCGTTATCTTACTGACGAGGTTATGTGGCACAGAAAAGCTGTCGAACGCTTTCAGTACACTTTGTGGAAGGAACAACAGGTTTGTTACGCTAAAACTGTATTGGCTAACGTTTTGCATAAATAATTCATTATACTTCTTTGACGTTTGGTTCTATAAACCGGTTCTGAGGCTGTAAAACTTGTAATAAATTCACGAAGGGAATGCAAGGTTATGAGGCAATCGCACAAACACATCTGAGCTTAAAATGGTTATAAAAAGCGTAATTCATTTCAGAAGCCGGTTATAACGCAGCTGTTAGTCAGCTGGTGAATATTACAACTACTTCGTGAATTCCTGAGTCATACTAAGACCGGTTTTTCAAGAAGAAACCGAATTATATATAAAACATATACGTACCAGACGCCGCTGCCAGACAAGCGACGCATACGGCAATGCTGAGCCACGATGAAGTTACGCCGGCCATAGCAAACGTTTCTGTTACTGCACACGTCTACTCCAGACGCTTATATCTGCCTCGAGAGGAGATGCTGGTCTCGAGTCTTCGTAGTGGGAGGGGCTTTACGTCACTGCTCTTGAATGGATTTCTGCTCTGCACGTTATCTTGACGCTCTTACATCACACGGATCATAGAATCGTGAATGGCGTTGCCTGGAAATAAGTTAAGACGTAAAATGAACCAATAGCAGTCAAAGGACTTGGCCCTTCAAATACTTAAAGCAGCACGTCATACTCAGGTGTGTGGTTTTTCCGCTGTGACTTCGAATCAAGCAAGGTATTGTACTGTGCTACTACGAAGTGTCACAGTAAAGAAAATACGTAAGGGTTTTTATCCCTTTTCAGCAGTAGAAGTGAGGGAATCACCTTTCAATTTTGCAATGAGAAAGTTAGTGTGGTGGTAACCCTGATTCGAATCTCGGCCGGGTCAATGGCCAACCCGACTGATATATTTTCTGATTTTCGTTATTCTCTGACTTTTGGGGGGAGAATGGCCTTGTCTCAGTTCAGGCGGTCAGTCGCCGGATTCCCACCGCGGCAGCCCGGGTTCGAGCTCAGGTCAGGTCAGGTCATGTTGGATTTGTGGTGCAAAAAATGGCATTGGGGAAGGTTTTCTTCAAGCACCTCGGTTTCCCCTGCCAATTCTCATTCCACCGACTGCTGCACACTCATCATCTATCATCCGGCCAGTTAGTGGCCCGCCGTACCAAGTGGACTCAGTCTCACCGCAACCTAAGAAACTAAAAAGAAGATAATGGAGGGATAATTCCTCCAAGCAGGCCACGACCTCTTCCTCCCAAACCTCGCCTACCTACCTCTCAGAAATATAACACCATCGCCTGAGGAATCTTCTTGCATAGGTGAAGAAGTCTGTATCCCTGAATGGAATTCTCAGTGTACGGAGGCCCCAGTTTGTTACGAGTATGAAACTAATGTTGCCAAATCCCATTGAATCCGCAGTTACTAAAACTCGGAGGTCTAATATTACGTTCTGCAGTGGAATCCATCTCTTCAGCACCACACTGTGAGACGTGGCCACTTGAATTCACTCAGACCCGGTTCAATCTAAATTAACATCCGTCACTCTGGGAGCAGAACTATAAAACTGACCACCACCAACTCAGAAGTCCACTTTTTGACACAATCATGACTCACTTCCATGATCTCTGATACTCAGAACTATAGCCTATGTCAATGTTATCCTTTAATGCCTATACACGCGGTAGCGCTGTTGGTTGAGGCACTATGCTACAAGCCGGAAGGTCGCTGGATCGAGACCCGATTAGGCAGATTATTTTCAACTGACCTAATCCTTCCAGCGGCACTACAGCCCTGTGGTCGATTCATCCTCTAACAGAAATGAGTACCTGGAAACTTCCTGGGGGGGGGGAGNGGCCG
Source organism: Cryptotermes secundus (assembly GCF_002891405.2). NCBI lineage: Eukaryota > Metazoa > Arthropoda > Insecta > Blattodea > Kalotermitidae > Cryptotermes > Cryptotermes secundus. The sequence goes on along the minus strand of NW_019733322.1, from coordinate 707,915 downwards.
GCGCGTAAGGCTCACAACCTCAATGCCATCTGCGAGACAATCGTCTAGCTAATGTGGGACCCTCGAAGTCGCACAACTTTAAGGGCTTTCGCGGCCTGCTGCAGGGATAGCTTTTTTTTTTTTGCCTTTACCTCAATGCCTTTTTTGGCTTACCAAGCAGAGAGTTTTTCTAACATTTGAGAAAGGTTTCGGAGTTAGATGAATCTCATCCACGTCACATTACATGAATCACAGTGTTCGAAAAGTTAGTGTTACACAGCATTGTGTCTTCGAGACTACTTGCTAATCTTATTCACTAGAATTTCCCAATCCATGTTTTGTAATGTTGTTGAAAATTAATTTATTCTGAGCCACGGAGAACAGAGTGCTGACAAACTGGTAGCTTCTCGGTTGGCCAAAAAGTATTTTAGGTTTGGTGTACTGCCATGTTCACAAGCTACTGCCGCTCTAAACTTCTCTATGAATTAATTTACCCATTATTATAAAGATTGCTCACGTGTAATGAACATAAGCACCACCTTCAGGAACGAGTATAATTCACGTTGGTATACATACATAATTACTTACTTACTCATAGAGTTGAGCCCTTCTGGAGGAGCCGCCAATTCTGCAGCTACTCAAGAATTTCCCAGCATTTTATGGAACCCGAAGGTTCATTACCGTGTTCACAAGAGCCCTCCACTGATCCCTATCCTGAGCCAGACCTATACATACATACATACGCTTTTTAAATATCAGTCATTTGGCCTACCTTAGAGTTGTGTTTGAATTAAATTTGTAGTAACCATATTTACAGTAAGGAGAAAGCAGTCTTCTGGGATGTGACGCTGTGCAAATATTGTGTTAATCGACGTTTCGGAGGAACGTATCGCCTCAATTCTCAGGGTAGAAGATAAAATAAGAAACTCCGCAAGCGAGGAAAAAGCTCGCAGATTTTCTACTTCTTTCTTCTACCTTGGAGATGGAGGCGATACGTTCCTACGAAACGTCGGTTAACACAATATCTACACGGCGCCACATCCCAGAAGACTGCTTTCTTCATAGTCACCGCCGTGAAAACCTCAAAATATTAATAATACTTAAAGTATGCTTATATATTAACTGGTCCTGCAGTAACTTCTGTTTCCTCTGCAGCTTCTTTCTTTCGTCAGTGTATTCATCGCCTTCCTCGGTGGGCCTGCATTAGCATAGGAGAGAGAGAGGGAAGACAGAATCAGATATGAAAGTAAGAGAGAGCTCGAGAACTGCTGGAAGAAACGGATATTTAGGAAGAAGAGAGAGGGGGGAAGGTAATTAACACCCAAAATCCGTTCCGTTCCGCCATATTGGAAGATTACTGTGATGCACACCTTCGACTAAGCTGAGTTAACCTGGTTAGCACCTAGTTTACATAGTGACACATTCTTACATGACCTGTTCTGACTAAGAGTGACTCGACAGTATGCTGTGGTGATTGTTTTATCAGTTTTATGGCTCAGCTGGAATCCGAAATTTCCCGCGCAGCATTTACAAGTGCTTCGTAATGCTGAATCAGGTGATGTCACACGAAAGCAGGGGACAAAAATACAGTTCAAAAAACAATAAAATTTCGTGGATGCGAGCTTCTCGCAGAGGTGGTTATGAAGAGTTCTATCTCCTGGCATATGAAGTCGTGTAAGTCCGTTGAAAGTTAACTGACTTTCCAGAGGAGCACCTTGCTTCAACCTTGCAAGTTTGCTACCTTCTTCACGCTGATTTCTTGCTTGGCATATTCTTCGACGCTCAAGATGGAGGCGACCTGTTTCTCGGAAACATCAGTAGAATTTCAACGGACGGCACTGCGTTATATCCCAGAAGATAGAACCCTTCGACGCAATTTCACAATTCGGATATTGGTGGAGTGGCGATTAGCACCTGTGCTTTGAGTTTTGTAGCACATGGCTTCAATTCCTGGTTAGGAAAACTGCTGTTCTCTAATTCGATATTTAATCTCTGCAGGTAATATGAATTAACTAATAAAAGGTGAAGGTAAAACTATTCCTGTAACAGGCCGTGAAGACCCATAGGGTTATGAGACGTCTAGGCTCCCACATTTTCTAGACAATCGGGCCATAGATGCCGGTAAGTTTGTCAGCCTTACGCGCCTGCTGCCCTTTACCCCTCAAGAAGATTCCTGGTACTCATTTCTGTTAGACACTGAGCCGACCCCAGGGTCATAGTGCGGCTGGAAGGATTAGGTCAATTTAAAGAATCCAATGACCTCATCAGGAATCGAACCCGCGACCTTCCGGCTTGTAGCATAGTGCCTCAACGAACTACGCTACCGCATGCCCCCGAATTCATTAAGAACAGAAGTGAATTAACAGCATAAGAACTATTCGTCTCTAATGAATAAAGAGCAAAGCTTGTTTTTCAACCGCAAACTGAATAACTGTGACCTTCCTTTTGTTGAAAACAAGTGAAATAGTATTGTAGTAAGGCAGAAAATAAATTGAATACGTAAACATGACAGAAAATAACCTGTACGCTCTACTATTAATACGTGCATGCTTCCACGTGGGAGATTAAAACGCCCGACCACGAAAATGAGTCAGAATGAGAAAGACCCGACCGCATGTATGAGGGTGTATGGTTCGTGTAGAGGGCAGGAAGCTATTAATGGACTCTGTGTATACGTAGGCCTGTACGTAAATGGATACTCGAGACAATGTAGAAATCCAGAATTTCTTAAAAAGCTCCAATTTTTGGGCGCTGTCAGACAATTTCATAATTACGCCATTTCACTAGAGCCGCAGTAAGTCCAATTGTTTCCATACGGTCAAGAAGAATGTTCTTAACTGGAGTTCCACATTGTATTCTTAAAATTATATAAAAGCTGAAGTTGTCCTTGTGCTTAATTATAGGAAGACTCATGTGGAAATGGGGGTATAGTTCCACAATTCTTGACCTCGATGCCGCAAGCTGGTTCAGGTCTTATGAACGGCTGTTCAGACCCTGTTCAGATCCTGTTCTTGCCAGCTGATCTGCGGTTTCATTCCCAGCAATACTCTCCTACTGAGATGCCGCAAGCTAGGTCAGATGTTCAGATCCTGTTCTCGTCAGCTGAACTGAGGTTTCATTCCCAGCACTACTCTCCTATAGAGATGCCGCAAGCTGGTTCAGGTCCTGTGAACGGCTGTTCAGGTCCTGTTCTTGTCAACTGATCTGCGGTTTCAATCCCAGCAATACCCTCATGGCCTGGCACCCATATTAGCTGAACTCTGTTATATCTGGCCAGTTGTATGAGAGATTGATGGGAGTCCCAGACCAGTTTTGAGGTGATCTGGTATTTAACAAGTGCTTTAATTGCAGCTTGACTGTCTGATAGAATGTAGATGTTTTTGTTTTTATAGTTCGTATCCAGAGTCTCAACTGCGCATGCCTTAATGGCATACACTTCTGCCTGGAATACTGCTTTTGTACTGACCAAAGCTAAAAGTAAATTTTCGTCTTGTACCGATTGTGTGCACCCCAGCTGCAATATTCTTATTTGTCTTGGAGCCATTTGTGCGCCAGATTAGCTCCCTTCCTGTCGGGTTGAAACCTCTTTCCATTCACTTCTTTATATTCCTCATTCTATTAAATGGTATGATTACCATCTTATTTGGATTGCTAGGTAAATTTGTTCTTTCGCACCATTATTGGACTGTGCACAGGGCAGCTTGCAAGACCTCTGACACCGTCTGAAGGAATTTCCCATTGATGAGGATTGCTATGTCATCAGCATATCCTACTCTGTAATAACCATTACTGTTGAGTTCCCAAAGAAAATCGTCCACTACCAGGCTCAAGAGCAGAGACGAAAGCACAACTCCGTGCGGACGTCCCCAGGGTCTCTCCCGACAACGTAGTAATTACGTGCTATGCTTTGGAGCATAGCACAGATCTATCTTCATACTGCGGGATCAGTGCCATGCCTTTCAGCAGCCTATATCAAACGAGGTTCTATTGAAAGCTCCCTCTGTGTCAAGGAATGCTCCTAGGGCAATGTCTCTGTATTCGGTAGCACTCTCTGTGCCTGTTACTGCATTGTGAATTGCGGTTTCAGTAGATTTGCCTGTTTGGTAAGCATGTTGGCTTCGGTGTTGAGGATACTTCTTCAATGCAACGTCCCTAATGTGCCTATCCACTAGTTTCTGTATCGTTTTCAAAAGGAAAGACGACAGTCTGATAGGACGATAAGCCTTGACCTCCTTATAATCATGTTTCCAGGTCTTTGTATAAACGTCACTTTAACTTGCCTCCAGGCCGTGGGAATAAATCAATACGCCATGCGGGCTCTAAATATGCGGCACAGATGTGGGACTAAATGTTCCACCCCTTGCTGCACAAGTACCGGTACAATTGCATCTGTTCCCGCAGATATAAATAGTTTGAAGGTACCTAGCGCCCTTCTACTTTTTGATTGATTAACCATACATTTGGCTATGTTCCAGTCTCCCCTGTTCGTTATGCGTCCGCATATGCCCAGGTTCTGGTGACCCTGTCTATCATCTGAATCCTCAGTCAGTTTGGGATCAGGAAAGTGAACTCTGAACAACTCGTTCAGTGTCCCTTTTGCAGTGTGAATATGTTGGTCACCGGTTTTGCTATGATCTTCGTGAGTCTACGGCCATGGACTTCTACTAGTAATGCTCTTATTTCAACGTTTTGCAACGGTCAGCCTGGTAGGCTGCACAGGGTCCTACTAACATTCAACAGCATAAGGTTCAAGAGATGCTTCAACGGCTGCGTTTGAAATTTTTCTGAAGTTATGCTAAAATCTCCAAGGTCGATCAGTTGTGTCGTCAAATCTTACATATTGTTCTGAAGTTGTTAGGAAGAAGAGGAAGCACACATGCGTGTTATCTAGAGCGCTGCTTCCCTTGTTTAAAACACAGGAAGACCTCAGAACTTATCATACCAAGCTGAGCTCTCGTTGTGCGTCTGTGGCTGCGACACTCCCAAGCAACGGGCGCGGTTCCGGCTTGCCATATGCATGACTACATTAGTACTGGAGAGATATTTAGATGGAGGCGACATGTTTCTCCGAAACGTCAGTTGATTTTCAACGGACTACACGGCGTTATATCCTAGAAGATAGAAGTCTTCATGCATTAATTTTGTTAAGTCTACTTATATTTAAGGAGCCGGGATGACTTTAATTTCTTTTTTAAATTCGCTTAGCGGGGGGTGGAGTCCAACTGGGTCCACTAGGTACGGCGGCCACTGATTGGCCTATTGTAGCCTCCCCCGGGTGGTTATGATGATGGAGAATTTGGTGGAATGAAGATTAGCAGGGGAAACCGAAGTACTCGGAGAAAACCCGCCCCAGCCCCATTTTGTTCACCACAAATCCCACTCGATCAGACCCGGAATCGAACCCGGGCCACCGCGGTGAAAAGCCAGGCCGGGATGACTTAGTCGGTATAGCGACTGCATATGGGCTGGACGACCGACGGGTAGGAGTTCGAGTCCCGGTGGGGTAAAAAATGTTCACTTCTCCATGTCGTCCGGACCGGCTCTGGGGTCCACCCAATATTTATCCAATATGTACCTGGGGCNGGGATTCGAACCCACGGTCGCAGCGTTCGAGCAAGCGAAGACAGTACATGTCTTAGACCGCTCGACTACTGTGACTGGCCTTTATCTTTTTAGCTGCTTATATGTATTTGGTTAACAGATATTTTTATTAAAAAGAAGGCGAAAACGGTGATGTTCGCAAAGGAAATTGAAAATTGGGCTGTATAGAATTGTAGTTTAAAACACACATGTCTTCTTACCTCTGAGCCCCCCTGACAAGAGAAAATACTCTCAGGCCTCCAGCCTGTTTTTTTATCAAAATAGAAGTCACGGTATGTTTGACGTTTTAGTCAGTTCATTGTGTTTTTTCTACATACTATTTAGCAGTTTTTTTACTGAAAATTAAAGTATCACAATGTTAGGCCTACAACAAGGATTAGTTTTAACACTGCCAATTAACCAAAATATGTATTGAAATGAAAGGATATTTAACTAACAAGCATTTAATTTTTTTCTGCAAAGAAAATCAAACATTTAAATGTCAAAGTTCAGTGCGATGGATGGGCCTGCTTTTGAGAACAAAGTTTATCAAAACGCGGTGTAATATCAGAAATGGCCACTCTAACTTCTTTAGCAATATTTAGCCTTGAACAATACTTTGACTTGGTAGCTTCCAAAGCAGAAAAGCCTGTCTCGCATAAGTAAGTTTTAGCGAAAGGAATTAGGATCTTCAATGCCTTTTCGCTCAAAGTTTGGAATTCCTTGCCAATATGTATCCAGAACTCCAACAAAGACAATTCCTTAAATGTACTTTTTAATGAAGTATCACTAGTGAGATCGATGTGTTGTTCTTGCTCATTTACCTTCAGAGATGATGACCCAGGAGCATTTAGAATGGATTTTTAATCCATTTAAATTTATCAAAAGCATTGCAAAAGTATTTTTCGAAACGAACTTTCAACATTATGAGATGATTGAATAGGCAGCTTTTTATGTCCATTGGAAGCACTGGTATATCAGTGTCCTGTACCATTGACACCAGAGTAGGGAAAATGTCTAGCGTGTCACTTTCCATACTGTTTCTCCAGAGCTCTAATTTTCTCATGAATGCCTTTACTTTGTCATTCCAAGAAAGTACAGTTGCCTCCTTCCCTTGAAGTGAAGTGTTGAGGATATTTAGTTTCTCAAATATATCTGTGAAGTAAGCCATTTCAATAAAAAAATCCTTGTTGTTGAAACTGTCTGTCAGTGAGTGATTTTCCCCATTTAATAAACAGAACACCTCATGCCTCAGCTTAAACATTTCTTTAATACCTTGCCTCTTGAAAGCCATCGAGCATCACTAAAAAACAACAGAGGAGTGTGTTCGGCGCCCATTTCCTCACACAGCGTTTTAAAAAGTCTAGACTTCAGAGGATGCGGCTGCTGCCGAACTATCAACGCTGTCTCTGGCATACGCGTTTTATAATTGCCGGTAAAGAGAATAATTATTAGTTATTTTAAAATTTATGATAATTAAAGTCTGTACTCATCAAAAGTTTTTCTATATGTATTTCTATTTTTTGTTACTTTTCTAATTGATTTAAGGCAGTTTTAATTTTTATCTGTAGGAAAGTATGCTGCGCCCCCCTAAAGCCTTTCCCCCCTGTGGGTCGCCCCCCACAGTTTGAGAACCACTGCTGTAGAGAACTATTAGACGCTTACGTCAAAGGAAGCGCTTGCAAACAGCAAAGACGGAAATCGTGGCTTGTGAAATGAAGGGCAACTTAAACATCGGGAGATGAGTATTTACTTCAGAGTTGTAGATAAGATAAAGAAATCTGCGTGTGCATGCCATAGCCGGTTGCAACGTTCCCTTCCGCTTGCATGAATGAGTATGCCTCTCTTGTATCTACATGGAAAATAAATAGACTGAGGCTGTTAGGCCCAATGTATGCATGATGCTGGATACATGGCAAGCAGTTGTGGTGATTTTGTTTATTGGGCTTAGGCAGGGTGGAATGCATCGTTCTGAAGAGAAAAATGCAAAAATGTGTCAGACACGCAAACCCGGTCTCTCACGTGTCTTACGTAATTAGTACGATTAGGCGCACAGTCACACACATTCACATTGAAATAATGGACAAGGTCATGCAAGCAGGAAGCACAAATGCGGTCATAACGAGCCTAACTTCTGGATACGAGTTTATATGTCGCTATCACGCACTCTTACTTACGAGTCGAATAATTCTGTGCGTTAAATATGCGAAGAAATTTATACATTGTAAGTGCAAATTATCCGAGAATTTGATTTTGTTAATACATAGCTTGAAGTGTTACATAAAAGCAGGCAGGGAAAAATGTAATCTTTATAATTCACCTTGAATTGAATATGTAGATAAATCAAATAGGAATCATGAATTTATAAATTCTTTGAATTTTTAAAATCAAAATACATTTATTTCTCCAATAGTATAGCATGACTATATAACTGAAGCCCTAATATTCTGTCCCCATGGATAGAATATGGTGGGAATATGAAAAACTGTGTTCCTTAATATGCATATATTTCACTGCATAGTTCCTTGTACTCAGGGCAGTTCAAGTTTAATATAATTTTACCAAGGCCAAGCTCATGATATAGGTCTACAGGAATAGGATCCTCACCATCAAGAAGACACATCATATCTCTGTTACAAAATTCGGGTCCCTTATAATGTCTAGAAACAAGCTGTCGACTTCATCATCATCATCATCATCAGTAATCTGTCAGACGACAGGTCCACAGTCTCTTCCAAAACAATTCCTCCACTTAATGCGATCTAGAGCTTTCTCCTTCAAGTGACAGTATCCTCTTCTGTCCCCAAGGTCATCCAGCATTTTCTTATGTCTTCTTCCTCGTCTTCTTGTCACTTCTATCCGCCCCTCTATCTTTCCTTCGATAACTTCTTTTAGAAGGCAGTTTCTGCGTAAAACATGACCAATCCAATTAGCCTTCCGTTTTCTTATTTCGTGTAGGATATTCCTCTGCTCACCGACTCTAATTAACACTTCTTCATTTCTCACATAATCGGTCCAACTGATCTTCTCCATCCTTCTCCAACACCACATTTCGAAACTTTCCAGATGTTTCTGATCTACTGCCCTAAGTGTCCATGTTTCAGCCCCATACAGAGCTATGCTCCAAATGTAGCATTTCACTAGTTTCTTCCTCAAATTTAAGTCCAACTTGCTGGTAAAAAGATTGTTCTTGTTGCTAAATGCAGCTTTTGCCATGGCAATCCTGGATTTAATTTCACTAGTACACCTTCCATCAAAGAGGGGCTGTCGCCTTCATCAGTGGAATTAAATGGAAGTGTTATATACATTCTGTGCTGAAAACATCGAGTTAGTTAAGACTGGAATAGGAGATGCATGTACTTTAAGTGGTTGTTCCAGAAGTTTGGCAGAGTAGACTGAAATGACCGATCTTCATTGTCTGCATCCTATTGTGTATCATGATTGGCGGTATTTGACCGTCAACACAACAAAAGAAAAATAAATAAACCAATCGAACTGCTCACATTTGATTTATTTGATAGTTGCTACATGTCTCTGTCCACATGTGGGGCCATCTTCAGACAGTCTCATCAAAAACGTCTTACGTTACTGAACTGACCTAGAATGGATCCTTATTAGAGCAATTCATCACAGTCATATAATACATGAAACAGTCACGAAGTTGCAAGAATTTTTCTAATTTTAAAATATTAAAATCTAAAAAAGCTATCCCTGTAACAGTCCGTGGGGGCCCATAGGGCTGTGAGACGTCGAGGTTTCCACATTTTCTCTAGACTTACAGATGGCGGTAAGTTTTTCAGCCTTATGCGCCGGCCGCTTTTTACCCCCAGGAAGATTCCAGGTACTCATTTCTGTTAGAGGTTGAGTCGACCCCAGGGCTATACTGCGGCTGGAAAGATTAGATAAATTGGAAAAATCCACCTCATCGGAATATGAACCGGTGACCTTCCGGCTTGTAGTATAATGCCTCAAAATATTTCAAAATTTAAATTATAATTATTAAAGTGTAAGCAGTTCGATTGATTTATCTATATTTTTAATGTTGTGTTGACGGCCAGATACCACCAACAGTGAAGTGACTGAGCCCATCTAGCTTGTGTATGATTTACATCTTGATTGGCGAGAACCCTCGATTATCTGCACAGACCTGCGGCGAGGACTGACAGAAGACTTCTCGAACCGTCTGACTGGCTGATTGGACTGATTCACACACTGGTCATACGGACTCCTTAACTCTATCGTCTGGACAGACTGACTCCATGGTAAATGTTCCTCATACAATAAAAGAACTACGAGTTAATTCATCAGGATTCGAGATTATCACTACGCAGTCTATTAAAATTTCTGCATTCTTGTACTTGACGCCGTGTAGTTTGATAGATGATTACAAAATTCTACAAGAAAAATGTTGCCTCCAACTTGAGGGAAGAGGAAGGCAACGGCTTCGTCCAAGAAGAAGGTAGGTAACTGCCAGAGTATGTAGAATCACATCCCCCAGACGAAGTAATCATTGTTAATAGAACAGATTTATGATATAGAATCTCTTCAAGCTGTTATAGCTATTCAGCTGAACAGGAAAGTCCCCGTTATTTGCTATGAAATGTGACAGAATATTTGTCAGTTTATTTTTATCGTGATCGGCTGAATTTGACAATACAACGGTCATGCTGGGTGATCATTCATTGCAAGCTTTCTGACATTGTTCTTACTGAACATTCATACAGTTAAATCTATTAAATACCGCATCGATTTCTCGTGAATTATCTAAAGAAAGGAGCCGGAATAGCTCAGTCGGTATAGCGACTGGCTACGAGCTGAACGACCAAGGGCTCAGAATTCGAGTCCCGGTAGAGTGAAGATTTTTCTTTGCTAAACGTCGTCCAGACTGGCTCTAGGGTCCACCCAAACTCTAATCCAATAGGTGCAAGGGGTAAAGGACGGCCGGAGCCTTAATTTTACCACTCACATCCAGCCTGTGCCTAGGTGAATTATATATGGATCTATACATTGACTCCCCCACGCGTCTTCATGGCATAATGCTTAACTGGTTAAGCACAGGGACAACTTTACTACCTGAAGAATGTGGGCTACATCGTGCAAGATGGTGTCCCATTTGATATTCAAACACACAGCTTATGAATAAAGGATATACTGTATTGTCCACTGTTAGGACGTTGTAGAATTAAGGGGTGGCCAGCAGGCCTTCATTTGTGCCACACGCATCGTCTGCACGAAATGGAATATATACTCTCCGGAGAAAAGACTTAGAAGGAACATATTAGTGTTACTGTGTAATATACAAAAGGGAAAGTTAGTAACATGCACTCAGTTCATACCATAAATACAAGTGCCTTGGCTCCGGATGATTCCTTACATGAACAATAAATCTGTCTTTAGTGGTACAAGTCGTACCACTGAGCCCCGCATTACAAATTACTTGATTTAGAAACACTGAACGAATGTATACAAATATTATTCCTGTCTATGTATTATTTGAGGTAATGAGATGTTTCATAATATTTCATTGCCTGATATTTCGTAAAGGGCGATTGAATCAATAAATATGGAATAGGGGGACGCTAAACACATGCTGTGGAAAACAGAAATGCCTGTAGAATTTTTGTCAGAAAATTGTAAGGAATCAAATTTCATGAGGGGGCAAGCTGCCTTTATTTGCGGTATGAACCCAAATTGTTTTGGGGCACGCGGAAGCGTAGTTGGTTGAGGCCCTATGGTACAAGTCGGAAGGTCGCGGGTTCGAGTTCCGATGAAGTGGATTTTTTCAATTTACCTAATCCTTCCTACTGTACTATGGCCCTGGGGTCGACTCAACTTCTATCAGAATTGAGTATCAGAAATCTTCCTGGGGGGTAAAGAACGCCCGGCGCTTAAGGTTGACAAACTTACCGCCATCTGTGAGCCAATTGCCTAGAGAAAATGGGAGTCTCGACGTCTCACAACCCTATGGGCCTCCAGGGCCTCTTACAGGGATAGCTTTACTTTTTCAAGTCAAAGTCACATTGCGACTGACGGCCAGTCAGTCAGTAAGTCTTGGTGTCGAGCACCCTCCTGGGATTCATGACAAGATATTTATTACTTTTTGACAGTTACGGTCTTGTGTTTTGTGGGCGCCCTCTCTGACGAGAGGACGTGTCTCTCTTTTGTATATACTGCTGGTCCTTGCCAGCGCAGTCTTTCTCGGATCCGAGACCCTTGGTACTCGACACCATATATTACTGTCTCAAATTTGAGACTTTCCTTTTCGTCGCAGGGTCACGGTGGAGGTATTCGACACCGCCGCCACACACCTAAACATATATTGGAGGATGGTATTAAAACGATTCTTGTACAAAAACTATATGAAGACGTGTGTGGAATGCGTTCAACTGACTCAGTATAGAGTGAGGTAACGGACGTAATATTAGTAAGGAACGCTTGGGTTTTCTGCAAAATTTTCGGATTTCTTTACAGCCTGCATTATAATTAATTGTATTTCCGATAATCCTGTGCCTCTGAATTAATTAATATAAGTTAACTTTACTGTTCTTCCTCTCGTTCTCTTTGCATTCCAACCCAACTTTCATTCTTAGTACCTTCCTCGGAGCCGAAATGATAACTAATTCCTACTGAATTGCATCAAAACTACCTAACCTAACCTAACCTAACCTAACCTAACCTAACCTAACCTAACCTAACCTAATCTAACCTAACCTGAAACAGCGTTCACTTCACAAGGATCTAAAGTTCAGTCTTGCAAATTACACGTCATATTACATACACAGGAATCTCCGTGCCATTTGTTATTTAATTTTCTTGCATGAGTTTAAAGCATTAGGACTTAAACACGTTGAGACAAATCTCTGCCATAGTCACCGTGAATAACAGTGAATATCAGAGTAACATATGCTATGCTCTTTGTGCCTGCTCCCTGTGCACAAGGATGAGGCCATGGAACATGTGCACAAAGAGGCATACATTTCTGACGATAATGTGTGGCATTTTCACGCCCCTGCAGTTTTATCTCATAGGATGGGAGATTGGGCGTAGCAGACTTAACAATATGGCGGAGATGGGGAGAAGGAAACCCCAGCGCCGTGCCCGGGACCTGAACCGGAACAGGTTCCTATTGTCTGACCATCTTGACTGTAGATGGAACAATGGGTCTCTCATCCTGGGTTAATCCCACGTCACTGGACTTCACTCAGCTCACTCTGACTTGGAATATTCTATTTTCTTTATATCAATGAAAAGTTTTTGCATGTCTAGGTTATTTGTAAGCACGATAATTGGGTGTGACTTTGAGACCTGATCAATAAAGATGAGAGATTCCTGCACCAAACTGACTGAATGACTGGCGCATGGTTTTATAGAACAGGAAGGTTCATTGTCATCATCACAATAGCACACCATTGAAAAATAGACATCCTGAATCACTTCAGTCCATTTCGTCTTATATTTCTCATTCATTCATTCTCCATTGGTTCTACAGCCCTTAGTTGGGCTCTGGCTTCTTCTTCAGTTTCGTAATCTTCTCTTATTTCTCTTAGACCATTTTAATTAGCCTACTTTCCTTACTTTGAAAAAATAAAAATTGGCTTATGCGACGTCCATCCTGTCTGTGCGTCTGTGTGTCTGTGTAGCCCTCTCCACATCCCATCATGCCTGACTTGATCACGATAATAACATCTATTGCAGAGTAAGAATTATGAGGAATGCTGTCTTCTGTGATATGGCGCCGTGTAGATATTATGTTAACTGACGTTTCGGAGGAATGTATCACCTCCATCTTCAGGGTATAAGAAATCTGCCAGCGAGATTTGTTATACAACGGTAACGACAGACATAAAGAATATTTAAAATGTGTGCTCCATTGAAAGCAAACCCTTCTGTCATTGCGCACTTCGTGTCTGCATTCTGAACAGAGGGTCCTGAATACACTGGAGACAGTTGTTAGTGTAGAGCAGCGTTGGCCAACCTAATNGTGTAGAGTGTCACACTCTTACGTAAAGAGTTAATCTGCACAAAACGTGATTAATAGTGGCGCCCGCTTAGTTTGACGCATATCCGAGTAATTTCCGAGGAAGAAACAGCTGTATTTAAAGCACCTCATTTCAAGATTCCTGTTTGGATACAGAATACAGAATTAACTAGCGGGAGCTAACACAAGACGTCCTAAGAATGCTAATGATTCCTTCCTCCTCCTCTTACTTTCTTTGATCTGAGAAAATAATATTTAAAAGCGATATTCTGAAGCTATCTTTTGGTAATGTGACTTGCATTCAACTAACCAGGAACAAGTTCCGTTTTCTGTGTTGTACTTTCTGCATTGCGTCTTCCAGCAGGGTGGAGAGATTGTTCTAGAAGTAAGTTCTAGGCTTCTATTTGGTTCGAATCGACAATCTAAGATTTTCCGTAGTTTTCCTCAGTGCCTCCAGGAATGATAGCAGTTCGATATGGCTCCGACGGCTTCCTTTCAAATTCTTTCCAGTTCATTATCAGCCACCTTACCACGTAACTCTGTCTCGGTTCTGAAGCCCTCTTTAAATAGCCTATGAAAACGAAAAGTCACGACCATGTGATAAGTACTCCTGTTTCATATTCATGTGTTGGGCAGTTGGAACTCTGTCCAGGAACCAGCTGTTCACATGTAGTACGTGCGTGGTTATCCTCAGTATATCTGGGCAACTGTTGCGAAAATATGAATATATGTGGGAACTGAGGTTCTCACAGCGGTGGTTATGAAGAGTGCTATCTTCTGGAATATAAAGCCATGGAGTAGGTTGAAATCAACGGATATTTCGGAGAAATATATCGCCTCTATCTTCACAGCTCTGCTTGCTACTTGTTTCATGCTAGTTTCTTGATTTATTCTTAGACCTCGCGCATGAGGGGACTTGTTTATCCAAAACATGTTCACCCAGTTGTAATGCTCAGTTTATTTTTCAACCTCGAATATGGAGACAACATATTTCTCCGAAAATTGTTACCTGCTTCAAGCTGATTTCTTGCTTGACATATTCTCCGAAACATTGTTCTTTTTCCTTTTTCTACGCTTGCACTTGTTGACATTGTGAGTGAATGAGTTTCGTGATGAAATTGTTCGTTTTACCTTTTCTTCTCTCTCTGATTTACCTAGTAGGACGGGTACAAGTTACAGCAATCTTCATGAGATTCTTCTAACGAAGAATGGGAAAGATTTCTTGAGAGGGCTCCGCATGCGCAAAAGCCATATCCTCGTCCCTACAGAGCGGTTTTATGGCTGAAGCAGTATAGTCACTGTGTGTAGGGCTTACGAAAAAATTGGCACGAAATTGTAGCGGATTACACAACAATTGTAACTTCAAATGAAGGATCTCTGCTGCATCTGCAGTCAGTCGGTTGATCTCAGTTTTTAGTGACGCTCTATATCAGCCTATTACTTAACACGTGCTGAGTAGGTATATTCATGGGTTACGGGATGGAGGCCCCATGTTCGATTCCTGGCAGGACAAAACTTTTCACTTTTATACAACGTCCAGAACCCAGAGCCGGAGTCCACCCAGCCCCCATCTAATAGATACTGGGGACGATTTCCCCGGTGGATAAAGCGGCCGGGGCGTGAAGCCGGACACTCACTTCAATTTAGTGCCGAATTCAGGAATAGTGGAGCTGTACCCCAAATGTTAACGTTGTGTTTATAGTGATCTGAAGTATTATATTCATAAAATTTTCTTATTTTCGTCAATATAAGACAACTAATCTGTTCAAATTAAACCGCCTTCCCGTGTTTTCTTAAACTTGTAAAATAGGCTATGGATCCGATAAGCAACAATGATTAAGGCCAGTTGAAGACAGACTTTAAACTCAATGTAAGCATTTTTGGGAGCGTATTTCTGAATTTAACTGGAAGATGGTAAAATTGCTACGGCTGCTGTATGTCCTACGGATGCTCAGAGATACTGGGTTTTCGGACTTTATCCTTCGTCCTGGTTTTAAGATAACTGGTCCAGTGACTGAGGCAAGCTCTTTCTAAGGGACACAACAGAATAGGTGTTTTCCCTCACTTGAGGACGGAAACAGATCCGAAACGTCGTGTTTTTCTTAGTTATCTTAAAACCAGGACGATGGATAAAGTCCGAAAACCCAATATTTCTGTGTGTTATACACCATCGTCAGAATTCTATAGTAACTACTCCTACGGATGTGTTTGAAAATCACTTTAATCCAATTTTTCCTTATCTTGTCTGATATTTCCCCTTGACTCTGTTATTTTCAGATTTCATATCAACACTTCTCATTTGGGCTGTGCAATTTGGTATCGCTATAAAGAATGTTAAACTACCCCAGTGTGTGAGGTCCGGTTGAATCCCACCTTCTATAATATGGAGTAGTTCTCGAATCTTTATTTCTCTCTGAACCCTTATTTTTAAACGGTGCTCCTTGTGGAAACGTAATGCAGTTCCAGTTTGTGAAATTGACTGCAGCACTGTACTCTGTTTCATCATTCCACATTAAGAGGCAGTAATGCCGATCTTGCCCTACAAGTTCGTGAATCCGGTGAATAATGCTTGTGGGTGCTGCCTTTAATCAACGCCAATCACCGTGGCCGCGTGGTCTAAGGCATGAAGAGATTTCGCCCGCTCGAACACTGGTATCGTGGGTTCGAATCCCAGTCGAGGCACGGACGTCTGCGTGTTTTTCTGTCTTTGTGTTGTTCTGCCTTTAGTTAGTGGCCTTGCGACTGGCTGATCCCCCGCCCAGGGAGTCCTATCGATTGTGTATAGATTAAGTAACTGAAAAAGCGGTCAAGATCCAAATGGCTGTACAGCCATAGAGAGAGAGAGATTTTAAGCAATAAATAATACAAGATTTAGCTGGCCTGCGATGGGACGGCGTTCAGAGAAGATTTCGGAAACAATATTCATTTGGTTCGAAAGGTGAAAAGCATTTTTTCTAATATGAATGTTTGTGTTAGGAACGCTCCGTATTGCTTGAACTGGTCCTTACAATGCCAGCTCTCGATCACTTTTGCTTACGTACGTGCTCTACATAGAGAAGCTGCAGGCCCTGCTGGGCAGGAGAGACGAAAGTCTGGGAGAGACTCTCGCAAATATTGCGTCATTCTTGGTGCTCACATGCCGGTTAGTGACGTCTTTGACGCACGTAATAAACGTATCAGCAGTGGGCAAGATCGAAAGAGTTACTCAACCCGGACGTAAGGTTCCATTTGTAAACAGAGCGACTGCTTTTCCCCACAATACCACACTTCTCAGGAAATCATTTAGTTTTATTGCAATGCTTGTCAGGAATTATTTATGAATCAAATACAAATCTGGCACGTTGTTTGCTTTAAAATACAGCATCTTAATTCCACGAGGTAGATTCCTTAAACTGTTGATAGTCACGCAGAGAATCAAGAAAACCCCCTCCTTTATGGAATCAGAAAGAAAAGACAAAATGATTCGTAATTAAATTTACTTAAAGAATTATACATAACAAAGAAAAAATATTTATTAGCATGTCCACAAGAGCGCGCCACTTGGCTCTGTCCTACACCACTTGAGTCCAGTCCACATTGTCAAAAATTATTTCTTTATAGTCAAGTTTACTGATAGTCCAACTAAGTGTCCAAATTAATGTTTTCTTTTAATATTTTTTGACTGAATCTTTAAATGAACTATTCACCTCCACCTGTCCCATATATCACATTCTTATCCCCTTACTCATCTCCTATTCCTTCATTTGATCGCCCTGACAAGATCGGTTGAAGAGACGGCCTACAAATTATGATGCTTCCATTTAAACAGTTTTCTTTTACTGCTAGTGATGTGGGACTAAGTCCCTTGTACTGCCGCCACTTCTGGCCTATTGTACCAGCCCCAGATGATAGGTGAGGGTGATTGTGGAGCAATTGGTGGAATAAATTTTGGCAGGGGAAACCGAAGTACTCGGAGAAAACCTGCCCCAGCGCCACTTTGTCCACCACAAATCCCACTTCACCAGACCCCGGGATCGAACCCGGGCCGCCATGGTGGGAAGCCAGCGACTAACCGCTTGAGCTATGGCTTGACCTATTTAAACAGTTACCTTGCCAAACGTTTCATTCCTGGATAGCCTGAGCTATGTACCGGTACTTAAGCGCCAAAAGCTATACTGAATGCGTGAACCATGAAAACGAAACTTGTGATTACAAACTTCTTGGATTTCGTCTAACGTCCGGTTTTCTACAGATCACAGTGTTTCGGAAATTGAATTAGTTTCCGTCCTCAACTGAAAGGATGGCAGGCAACTACACCGTTGGCTCCATCTCAGTCACTCAATGTCGAATGTTCTTACCATTGTCAGGCCCCTTCAGATTCGGCACGAAAGTGAAAATGCCGATCACAGCGGTCGCTCGGTCTAAGGTATGAACTGTCTTCACTCGCTCGAACGCTGCAATCGTGGGTTCGAATCCCACTCAATGCATGGATATCTGTGTGCGTGTTTATTTTGTATTTGTGCGTTCCTGTGTGCATGCAGCGGCCTTGCGACGGGCTGATCACCCGTCTAAGGAGTCCTACCGACTGCGTAAAGGATCAAGAAACTGAAAAGGCAGTCAAGGCCCAACAAAGGGCTCTACAGCCATTGATAGATAGATAGGAGTAGATAGGCGGGTAGGTAGATGAAAGAGAAAATTGTTGTGCTATAATTATGAAGTTAATGAATTTGACGTAGTTTCGACTAATTGGCAAGCAACATGGTTTGAGAAACAAGTCCTAAGAATCTCCATAAACAGGGGTTTTCCCTTAGGTACCATATCTTTTCTTTCTGTTGACCCAGATAGTAATATCTTTTGCGTGTTTACACATTCTTAGGCCCGCTTCCAGGAAGTTACGCACGTTCTTTATTTACAACTGTACCTCTGCTTTGCCATTTCTTTAGCATGATAAATGCAATGAGTTATATCTTTGGTTATATGACGTTGTACAATCTGTTAAAAGATGACTTTAATCTAAGGCTTTGTCTTCAGCTGAGCTGAATTCTCCAGTCGGGAGTCGTCTGCCGCATACAATTAATTAACCCATTAAAACCTAGTTGTTACTACAATATCCCATTCTCTTTATCGTACTAAATTCTGAATTCTGCCCACGCAGTGTATTTGTGTGCTTCGTATGGTTCTCACATTAAACAACGATTTTTTAAACAGCATTAACTAGTTTCTTTTTAGCGGAGACCTGCTACTTCATGATTTTAGTCCGCAAGCGAACTATACCGACCGAGTGACCGCAGCTTGTCTGCGAATTTTAATGCCAATTTTAGAGGATAGAGGTTGTCGCGTGGCCAGCGCAACGAATCTCCACGGCCATTAATTTCGGGTTTCTAGACCGGAGCCGCTATTTCCTTGAAATAGCTCCTCAATTACAGTCACGATTACTGAGAGAACGCCGTTCCAGATCCACTACTTCTCAGAAAAAATCTGGTAGAGCCGGGAATGGAATCCGGACCTCGGGATCTGTAGCCAGGAACTCTGACCACTAGACCGCAGCGGCGGTCGTTACCTGCTACTAGTAACTGAAATTTACATACAGTATTTCCTCAACTCTATGAGGCCATCAGCTATAACCACTCATCTCCAACTATTTCCGAGGTCAAGAAAACGTGGGTCTATACATCCACTCCCCCATACGCCTTCTTGGAGTAGTGCTTAATTAGTTAATAACTTTACCTTAACCTTTACCTTTGATTTAGTAGTAGGCATTCAGGAGAAAGAATACGTGCATTGCAACTGGAAATCCATAGGCATTCTGAATCATTGCCGGAGTTTCCGTGGTCTATAAACGGAAACACCGACAATAATTTAGAATCATCTGTACATAGGAATATTTTCGGGATCTCCTTTGGTGCTATCTTTTCTTTGCCATCAATTAGCTAGTGATGTGGACGTTCAGATTTTCCTTACGCTATGGTCATACAATATCATTCTTCGACCATGAAATATAAGAAGCAAAAATTTTGAAATATGAAAATTCGCGTCTTCGAATCAAGGAATACGGGTTCAGTATTTAAAGGGTTCACTTTGTACTCCGAACATCGTCTCACCCATATATAACTGACCAAAATGTTAGTGGACCCATTTCACGAGTACATATACGGCACATGCAATTGTATTTGGATTTAGTTGGTTTATGTAACACTGCCCACATGTCTTGAATACATGAAAAATAACAGTTTTCACTTATAAGTATAACATATATTTGTGTGGGCTGTATTCACTTATTTAGGGTCCAGGGGCGGACATTTTTAAAATGACAATGACTCTTACTCTTTAGTACAATTTGGGGAATTTCTTTAGCAGCCACCATCAGCTTCTCCAAGAGGCTCTGCTCTGCGAAGTTAGTACTGACTGATACGGCTGTGCTTATAACGAGCTTTTTCAACTAAAGATTGCTGCAAGAAGTAATTGGGCCTTTTTCTAATTTAAGTAATCAGTTTCCAGATTATGCGTAAGGTGCTATGGAAGAACTATCTATGACTTTAACAAATGATTTTAACAATTATTTCTTACTATTCCATCTCCTTGTTGTTCTACCTAACTGCTGCTTACCAAGAGATGCCCCTACTTGTGTTGTGCATGCATGGTTCCATGGCTCCAACATCTACTCGCCTTGATAATTCTGCATAATCTGCATAATAAAATACCTTTCTTCCGTAAATTTCGCAACTTTGACATCCTTGCATGTATAATAGAGAGTGTAATAACGTTTCGTTTATGAGGATAAATAATATTATATTGGTTTGTTTTTATGCTTACGTAAGGCTTGTCTAAGCGACAGTTACTCCTGTGCATACGCCTTGCCGCGGAAACGAGCAAATCACTAACACTAAATATAACAGCGTGATGGCTCGGGTGACAGTCGGCTTAAAGTGAACTTCCCGCACAATAAGTATACGTTTAACATTAGAATGTGGTACAGAAAACAAACATGGGGATATACTTATGAGTACAATGACCAATGCCGGGTAACAGCGTCGGGAGGTTAGGGAGACTAAGAGAACAAAGTTATTCAATTTGTAGCAATATAAACTAAAGTATGGCTATTTCAATACTCTTACAACAATATTTTAATGAAGGCTGTAAATAACATGTTGCAGTTATTTCAACATATTTTTAAGAAAATCTTAAGCAAGAAAACAGCGCGCGCACACCTGAAGAAGAGTGTAATGTAGGCTGTAGTGAACAAAATTAGATCTGAGGACATCAAAAGCATTACAATGACGGTTTGACATAAGCATGGTCAGTATAAATTTGAAGATACTCAAACTATATACACCAATCTGGCAATTGGAAAACACTACAAGAAAACAAAGGGTTTTAATTGAGGAAGGAACAAATAGACAACACACATAACACTGAATCTCTCTCCTAAATCATTATTGGTGCCCATGTACACACACACACACACGCACACACATGAAACTGCCGTTACATATTTATCTTGTTGTATTATTGAAACGCTGTCTGGGCCCTAAGAGATTTACGAACCACAGTTTGAGGATAACTTCATACATTCTCAGAAAATAGCAGGCAACTTGGTGATTCTTCGTTTGATATTTTCGTAATGCTTGTGAAACTTGTTCGGGTGCCTTTGACTTCGTTTCCGATCGCCCTCAGTAAGCTCAAAGTGTTTGTCTGATATTGTTCGTACAAGAGACTTGAATTTGTAAGAACTTATTGACTGTGGATGGAAGTGTGGCGGTTGGCCAGCATGCGGTGTCTGCGTGACAACATTCGGATCTCCAGTCCGAGAGACGTCGTCTTCGTGAAAATCCGCGTCCCGCAGCATCATGAAGAAGCCTGGAGAAATAATTCCAGTGCCATCAGATCTGGACGCCTTCCTGTCCCCATTACCTTCAAGAAAAAGGGAACAAGAGTTGAACATTTTTAGTCTTATAGGTAACACTACTTTTAGAGAGGCCAGACATCCCACCTACCAGCGATTCTCTATATTATCATGATTAGTTTCGTAGGATTTGTAGTTCTCACAGCGGTGGTTATGAGAAATCCTATTTTCTGGGATATAACGGGGCACGCGGTAGCGTAGTTGGTTGAGGTACTGTGTTACAAACCAGCAGGTCACGGGTTCAAGTCCCGATGAGGTGGATTTTTTTTTCAATTGACCTAATCCTTCCAGCCGCACTATGGCCCTGGGGTCGACTCAGCCTCTAACAGAAATGAGTACCAGGAATTTTCCTGGGGTGAAAGTGCGGCCGGCGAGTAAGGCTGACAATCTCACCGCCATCTGTGAGATGGTTGTCAGGAAAACGTGGGACCTTCAACGTCTCACAACCCTATGTGCCTTCACGGCCTGTTGCAGGGATAACTTTACCCCTTTTACCTGGCATATAACACCGTGTAGTCCGTTTAAATACTCGGGAAACCACGAAGTGGGACAACGGAACTACACGACAACCTGAGCTACAGTCAGCCTGTAGTTCCTCGCCAGGCAGGTGACATGGCTTAGTTCTCCGTACCGCGGTCTGCTAGCCTAACCCACAATCTCATCTTCGTGCCTCACTCTGCATATGTGAAAACAATTTGTCTCATACAATTAACATACTCGCGTACAGTTATAACTTCTGCTGTTGTTCCCTGTTCACACAGGGGCGCATCCAAAGAGTTTATTTTCATAAGAAAGGTCCACGCACCTGCCCAAATATTTATAGTTTAACAGCTGTCCATCTGTCAGTCTTTTATATGTATGTATCATATGTTTGCGAAAAGGACACTTTAAGAATCTTTCTCTTCAAATCTGAAATATAGAGGTTTGATGGTGCCGAATTAAAATCGCAGAATACTTAAATCGTTAATTGCTTTTAATTATTTTTGCAATAAAAGTTCTATTTGACTGAGATCTATGCTTACCATATGCAGGGGGACACGCGTGACGAAAATAACGGGTTCAATTTCGGATGATTGGATTTATTGCCACTTCGATTACATTCTCCCTCAATTACAACCAGTACAGCGCTCTCTCTGATTTAAACTTTATAATTCACTGTTACGTATACACTAGTCGTCTCCTGGTAACGGATCTCATCACAGGAACTATCACTTAAAATCGCTATGACGTCTTCTTGTCAGTTCGTCTTCAGTCACTCTGGAACCTTGGAACTCAACTAAAAACCTGTCTACTACTCCCTCCTCCTCCACTTTACGACTACAAGCAAACGGCCTTTGTTGCCCCTATGGACCTTTATAGTGGACCTACAGAAAGAACGTCACGTGGTTGCTATCCAGTGTCGTATGACGTCACCGCCTAGGCAGAAGTATGTTTACCGAGCTGTTGCCTAGAAACGGGTTGCATAACTCCTTTGTTCTAATTGTTGCGTACCTGTACTGAGGGATGTTTATCAAGCCTTTGCGTAACAATGCATTGTCATGCCACATTGTTTTATAATTGTATTTGTTGCTTTATGTGCAGTCATTCTAATGTAGACAGTACATCTGTTACTCAAGCAGCTTGCATTGTCAGACGATTCGTGTCGCTATCTGTGAGGCTACCCGGAAGTTACACGGAATCACCTTTTCACATTTATATTCCGCGTTAACTTGAAGGCACAGCAGACCCATGTTACAAAAAGGAACTGTAGCTCCATGCGTAATAACCAGGGCCCGGATTTTGATGACATGCCATCTTTTTTTCCTTGTATCCTATGCAATGCTCTTAAATATATAAATCTCGGATATGAGCTGCTGGTTACAGAAGTGTAAATTTTATAGGCAATTTTTTGTCATTTTTTGACATTTTTAGGTTTAAGGTCATTTTTTTCATTTTGGGGGTAATTTTTTGGTAAATTATTGGACTTCTAAGGGCATTTCTTGTCATTTTTGACCATTTTAGGGAATTTTTCTTCATGTGATTTCTGAAATGTGAATAACATGGAGCGAAGTGTTCTTTCTTTTCTCCTTTAGGTCATTTTTCTGGATTTTTCAGTCGATTTATAGGTCATTTTTTAAATATTTTTAGGTCATCAAAATCCGGGCCCTGCATGTTACATTTTGGGGTCATATTTTAGGTCATTTTTCTGGATTTCTTCGGTCATTTTATAGGTCATTTTTTAAATATTTTCAGATCATCAAAATTCCGGGCCCTAGTAATAACATTGTTGTTATGGATCACAGTAGACTAAACCAGACAGCGAAAATAAGGCAATATTTTTCTTTCATTCTTAGTCGGGTTGCTTATCCATATTCACATGTGAAAGAAAATTGAGGACCGTGTTTCATTCCAAGAATATGTATCAGTCCTCTCGATTTAAAAATGACTTAATATTACATTTCGTCTCATGCAAGTGTATGCATATAACTATGTTTTGCAATCTTGATAGCTTAAATAATATATTTGTTCCGTTATCAATTACGATACATGTCCATATTTGTCCCTTGCAGTACCGAAAATATGGATAATTTCATATAAAAAAGAATTCCACTGGGAAGAAATAAACTTACCTGGCGACGCTATCATTGCAGCAATTGTCAGCACGGTCACGAGCCGTAACATCACTCTTCTGCGTCGTACACGGTGCTAGAAAGGAAATAAATGAAAGAACAAAAGCAAATTCAATTATTCAAAAATATTTTGGTTATGAGAAAATCGATACAATTTTATGGTATTTGGAAAATTATTATTTTCGAAGAAAGTTTAGAAATTGGTGTCACTATATTTGTTTTCCTCTCAACTAGAGGCATGGAGGGAACAGGTTATTTCTTCTTTCTACCTCAGTTCTGCTGTTACGAAAGAGGTACTGGATTATATGAAGGCACGATTTACATGAAATGACTTCGGAGAGAGAATTTTGAAACCTAACTGGTCGAAAAATCGTTCAAGTTACTCGACATGTAGCCAGAAATGTCGGTGCTTGTGACTGTCAGCTTATTTTGTAAGTTTGTTACTGTCATTTAACGTTCAATGTATAATGCTTATATTGGAAAAGTAATAAATTTTGATTTTGTGTCACGTTTCACAAATGTCACTCAGTACTAAACTCTACAATCCACAGTAGACTGTCGGAGCGGTTGTTCCGAATTAATATTCGCTGGATCGATAGGCAAACGATCTCGAATACCCTACAGAAAACAGTAACAAATGCTTTCCGTCACATGTCTCAGGAAGAAGAAGTGTTTCTAATTGGTGTTTAAATGCCAATGTGAACTATAATGTGAAATTAGATCTGCGAGTGACGACGCTAGCCTATATTCACAGTCATTCGCAAACCAACAACATTGGCAGGTCGCATACATAAGGCAATTCTTAGTTCTGCAAATGTTCAATTTGAGGACCGTTCAAATAAAAAGAGTCCGTATTAACGCATTTCACAAACTAATATTTGATTTTCCATATGCACCAAGTATTGTAGGAGCTTGGATAGCGTAGTCGGTACAGCGATTGGCTATGGGCTGGACAACTGAGGGGTCAGAGTTTGAGTCCCGGTAGGGTAAAGAATTTTCTCTTCTCCATGTCTTCCAGACCAGCCCTGGTGTTCACCCAACTTCCTATCCATTGGGTACCAGGGCTCTTTCCTCGGGGGCAAAACGGCCAGGGTGTGAAGCTGACCAACTCCAGCTAATGCCGAGGTCAATAAAATGTTGATCTATACATCCAGTCCCTCTTCGACTTTATGGCGTTATTTCAAAGCATGAGAAACGAAGGGAAAGCGATGGTGACAAACGCAGTTGTGTAGAACTGTGTATAATGGTGCGAGTTTGTCAGCCGACTTCAAGTTCCAAGAAATTAAGGGAGAGTAGAAAAATTTTACTCGTATGGCACGAGCAGATTTTGCATTCCTAATTAATTCAGTTGATTAAAAGTTTACAAAGAATGGTACCACACATAGAACAGCTGTTTCAGTTGGAGAGAGAGGTCCAGTGATTGAGGCTAGCCCTTTCTAAGGGACCCAACAGAATAGGTGTTTTCCGTCACCTGAGGACGGAAACAGATCCAGTTTCCGAAACGTCGTGTTTTTCTTAGTTATCTTAAAACCAGATCGATGGATAAAGTCCGAAAACCCAATATCTCTGTGGGTTATACACCATCGTCAGAATCCTATAGTAACTAAGTTGTATGGAGTTTCATTAAATTCTATTATCAAATCCAAAATCCGTTTCATAAGTCACGCAAACTCCCAGTATGTGATATGTTTCAGATTTTTGTCCTCTATAAAACCACAACTTAAAATTTATCAACATGATAAGTAAGTTTATGATTACCCCATATTTTTCATATGAAGTTGAAGCATATTGTATGGGTAAATGCTACTTAACTTTTGAACTCTTTTGGAGCGGTCAGACATCGGCCTTGGATTTACTTAGTCGATGGTAAGTACAGGCTATCAGGAAAGCAAAGAGCCTCAAATTCTTTCCCATGTAATGAAACAAAGTATTGAACTGAAGTTAATTACTCCTGAAAGGAGGTCTCTCACTTTGAGGAAGGAACATGCTTGAGGGTGCTTGAGAACAGAGCGCTGAAGAGAATATCCGGACCGAGGAGGAGAAAATAACAGTAGGATGCAGCAATGTATGTAATGAGGAGCTTCATAATTTACGTTCTTAAGAAAATATTACTATCTCTCTAACTATCTCTGGCTCTACAGTCCTTTGTTGGGCAATGGCCGCTTTTCAGTTTCTTGATCTACGTATTAATCTACGTATTACACAGAAGATAGAACTCCTTGGAGAGGGGATCAGCCAGTCGCAAGACACAAACACAGAATAAACGCACACAGACATTCATGCCTCAAGTTGAATTTGAACCCATGATCCTAGTGTCCGAGCGGGCAAAGACAGTTCATGCCTAGACCGCGCGGCCACTGTCATGGGCCAGAAAATATTACTAGGGTGATCAAATCAGGGAGGATGAGAAGGCTGGGGCATACAACATGAGAAAGATTAGAAATGCGTACAGAATTTTATTCGGAAACCTGAAGGAAAGAGTCTACTTAGAATAATTACCGTAGATATGAGAACCGGATTGAACTGGCAGATGATAGAGTCCTATAGTGACCTTTCCGTCTAGACTTGTTTAGTGTTTGAGATGCTCAGTGGAAGATGCATGTCGCACCATCTGTCTGCAACTGAGGTCAACTAGCCTCGGCTTCTGATGGTAGAATGGACTAACGGGAATTGTTCTTACACTGACACTGATACAGACAGCGACCCCTTTTCTTGATCCGCCTTTGATAACCGGCTTGGTCAGAATGGTACTTCCCCTACTACACGTGTTTCTACCTCCAGATAGGGATGTTGAGTATGTGGGGCATATTGATAACGTGTAATGATTTAAGATGGGCGCCACTGTAGGGGTTGAGGGGCTATGCTACAAGCCGGAAGGTCGCGGGTTCAAGTCCCGATGAGGTCATTGGATTTTTTCAGTTGATCTAATCCTTCCAGTCGCACTATGGCCCTGGGGTTCACTCAGCCTCTAACATAAATGAGTATCAGGAATTAATTAAATAACTTTCCTGGGGAGTAAAGCGCGGCTGTCGCGTAAGGCTGACAACCTTACCGCCATCTTTGAGCCGATTATCTAGATAATGTGGGACCCTCAACGTCTCACAACCCTATGGGCCTTCACGGCCTGGTACAGGGATAGATTTACTTNCGTCTCCCACCCCTGTGGCCCTTCGCGGCGGGGTAAGGGGATAATTTTTTTTTTTTTTTTTTTTTTTTGGCCACTGCTTCTTGTGCTTACAGAATTAGCTAAGCATGTAGGTATGGGAAAATATTTTGGCCGACTTGCATAAGACTCAAGGGTAACGGTGCCGGATTCACCAAATAACAAGATCATTCACTTTGAATGAATATATAAGTGGTGGACCTTTTGGACCTTGCACCGCGACCACAGTGATCTGTTGTGCCTTGATTCACCTTGATGTTAATTCAGTTATATTGTTCTTCCTTTGTATTACCATAGCGTACACCATTATTTAATTTACTGTAGGTAAATTACTTATAATTACTCACTTTCTCACTCATGGAACTGAACCCTTCTTGAGAAATCGCCAATTGTGAAGCTACTCAAGAATTTCCCATCATTTTATGGAACCCGAAAGTTCATTACCGTGTTCACAAGAGCCCTCCACTGGTCCCTATCCTGAGTCAGATAGATCAAGTCCATACCTCCCATCCTATCTCTACGTAAGAGATTATTATAGCTCGTTGCTAGGCAACAGTCATGGCGCCAATGAACTCGCTGGCTAGGAATCACGTGACTTATTTTTCTGTGTTGTCTGTGCAGAGTCTATATAACGAAGACCTGTAGCTTAGATTAATGCAGAGTGCAGTGCAGTGAAGTGTAGGTAAGGATTAGTTGCAAGAGTACGGATGCGAAGAGAAGACTTTGTATGTAATATTTGAGGTGTGTAATTCAGCGAGACTATTAATAGGTCCGTGTTTTAATTGCGTTACCAAGAGGACTTGTGTGTGTGTGTGTAATAGTGAATTGTAAAGTGTAGAATTAACTATAGCGCTATAATTGCGCGTAATTACTGGTGGTGTGTATAAGGAGTAAATAAACCCATTCATCCAATCTAGAACTCGCGTTATTAGTCACTAATACACGTGGCAACATGTACCTTAATGTTTTATCTTATTCTTATGCACTGATTCGAACTAATAAAATATTAACAGTTAAAAATTATTATTATTATTATTATCATCATCATCCATCATCATCATCATCATTAAAGAAATTCACTGTTCCTAAATCGAGTAACTTGATAGCCAGAGTAACCAATCGCATTGGATGCCAATCCCACCTCACAAGTTCGTGCGTACACCATGTCCTTTTTACTGACTTTAAGAAATTAAAAATTCTGAGAGTGACACAGGACCCAACGGCATACGGTTAGTACAGAATTCAGTGAAAATGGATTCGGTTCTTTAAACTTCGAAAGAGGAGCCATACACAGATCATTTTGGTTTCACTTTCCTACTTTTGACGCGTTTGCAGGGAAAGTTTACAGAATGCGCCCGTTTTCTTTTCCATACATGTTTGCCCGTCCGTCAGTCCGAATGTAACACCTTGAGAATATATTAAGGAATTTTTATAACATTTTAATGTAGTATGTTTTATTATACTCTGCAGTACACACATTCCGATTTTGGTTGAGACCGAAAAAAAATCGCGGACGCCTTACTTAAGGAGCTGCATGAATTTCTGCGCGCAACTAGAATGTAAATTGTGAAATACTTTTCGGAGCGAAAAGTACGCGTATTTCTGCCAGATGTATATAGAAAAATGAGACTCGGACATTATACTTAAGACATATTTACAGCATATTTAAAAATTTTGCGTTGAACTACAAAGAATTAGCAAGTATTTTCCAACTGCATTTTTTATAGTTTGCATTCCACTGTAACCTCAAGTTTAGGTTTCAGGTATATATCAACTGCTTCCTTATTTCATTTTATCCATCTATTGTCGGTCCCTTGTGGCAGAAATGGTCTACTTGATGCTACAGCCAAGTCTATTCTTCAAAATTAATTTAGGATGCATGGCTGCATTTTTTCTTTATTTCCTTATATGTGCACCACATTGTAAAATTGCTCCAAAAGAAGAGAGAAAGTACTTTATGTTACGTAGGCCAACTAACGTGCGTTACAAAAATCATTTTGAAGGAAACTTGTGAAATTCAATTAAAGTTTTAGAATGAGTAGGGGCTACAGTGAATCACTACTTCAAGATAGATCAAGTTCGCTAGAAAACTCTTTCTGTAGACCACAAAATTCCACCGAAATCCTCTCACTTTTCGTTTTTAAGAACGTCTAATCGTACTTACTTGATCAATGATGATGTTCAGGGTCCTTTAGGGGATCAAGGTGAACCTGCTGACTCTGTGACCGCCTGTGAACATCTGTGATCATTATTTCGAAACGTGGTGATATTCGAGATCACTTTGACACCGCCCCCCGTGGTTTTATATTCTGCTTGCGAGCGATAACATCACAAAGCCAGATCTAACGACTGAGACTGACAACAGGAAGGTTTTCGAGGCATGATTGTAGATAGAGTTGTGTCAATATTTATTGGCATTGTATTGAATGAACTACTCCCAAAAATACAAATTTATATGAGGATGAAATGAAGATATCTTCTGGTTATTTTCTCTTACGCCCTTGCTTTCATAATTTCCTATTCTGTGTAGAAGAGTTCACATTTTATGTATACTAGCATGGTCGTGCAGAAAATTTTACATTGAAATTTCAGAAACTCTTTTTGCTTTCATTGTAGTTACTTGTAGTTAGGGCCGCGCCGTAGCTCAGGCGGCTAGTCGTAGGCTTCCAACCGCGGCGGCCCGGGTTCGATCCCGGGTCTGGTGCTGGGGCAGGTTTTCTCCGACTACTTCGGTTTCCCCTGCCAATCTTCATTCCACCAATTGCTCCACAATCACCTTCACCTATCATCTGGAGCCGGTAAAGTAGGCCAGAAGTACAAGGGACTTAGTCCCACCCCACTAGGAATAAAAAAATACTGTAGTTAACGTTCCTGGGCTCTTAGACTTACAGATACCGTTCTAGTGAGCTTCAGAACTCAATTCGCCTACGGCAGGTCGCATACAAATTGTATTCCAGCACTAAAACCATCCAAATCTCTTTGAAATTTCACATACATACAATTGTAATACACTACACTTCTCGAAAACACAAAGTTATGTTAAAATAAATAATAATGCTAATAATTAATGTCATAATATAGTGTAAATGCGTTTCTTTGCCCTGGTTTCTGTAAAAAAATTGCTACTAAATTGCTACAACGAGTTATGTACTCGGAGTAGCAATTTAGTAGGCAGTCAGTCAGTCAGTCAGCGGCAGGAGTGAGTCTGCAAGTCATCAAATAATAATGAGATTATGAGTTCCACGGGAATCTGAACTAAGTATCACTGTGCTGGAGAGACCAACAGCCATTTGCTCTACCTGATCCAAGCGAGTCAGTCTCGAGATACATTGTTAGCCGCCGCTACACAGCAACGATTGGTGAACAAACAGAAATCTACGTATTGTAATTTTGTATATATCGTGTAAATCATTGAGACTGTTATAGTTATTTCTAGTTATGAGCTACAAGTGTTCAATAAATCCAAATATCGATCCTAACCACGTGTTTATTCACTATCACGTGACAATATGAACTAGGTTTTATACAGTCTATAGAGTCGCTGCAATGAAATTTTCTAAAAGAGGCAGTTACTGTTTAATCGAGGTTGTGTGTCGGAAATTCATGTTGTATTTACATTTCCTGTATTGTTTCTAGTTCATTATTCTATCGGCCTATGGCACATATATGGCAAGGATCATAAACATGATTGCATCTACATTCATGTCCCCATTATCCGGCGTTAATTTTTCCCATGAAAAGTCGCCGATTAGGGCTTTGTTTTATAACGAACCCAGTTTCGATATTTGCATTGTTTTTCATTGCGGGTCCATAATTTCACTAATTACAGGTGCAGAAAGTGATGAAATACAATGAACATTATTAAGAATGCAGTACCATACAACCAGAAAGTCTGGCCACTGTGACTTGGTTTGCAAACACCACCAACGATGATCGTTTGTATATATGAATATATGGTGGGAGTATCGATGTATCGAATCGTCCATTAGTGGGACGTCGATTATCACAGGACGACTACATCATGTGTGTTTAAAGTGACAAGCCTTGCGTTTCTTGGGCGGAATCTGCTAAGAGCGGAGAGGTATAAAGACAGATGCATCGGGGGTAGAGTGTCGTGAGGGTGAAGCTGGGCGCTCAGTCCATGCGGTGTTCAAGTCTACAGTGCATAAGGTCTAGCATCTTATGCGCCTTCGCGGCGTGTTGTTTGTTGAGGGGTGCTCAGTCCATGCAGTGTTCAAGTCTACAGTGCATAAGGTCTAGCATCCTATGCGCCTTCGTGGCGTGTTGTTTGTTGAGGGGTGCTCAGTCCATGCAGTGTTCAAGTCTACAGTGCATAAGGTCTAGCATCCTATGCGCCTTCGTGGCGTGTTGTTTGTTGAGGGGTGCTCAGTCCATGCAGTGTTCAAGTCTACAGTGCATAAGGTCTAGCATCCTATGCGCCTTCGTGGCGTGTTGTTTGTTGAGGGGTGCTCAGTCCATGCAGTGTTCAAGTCTACAGTGCATAAGGTCTGTCATCCTGTGCGCCTTCGTGGCGTGTTGCTTGTTGAGTGAAGACACCAATCGTAGATGCTGATTGTTTCCAGGTTCTAAACCAGACATCGAACGCGCTACAATTGAAGAACGGGAGGGGACATTAATTTTCTGAACTACTGGCGCCCGGCACAGCATTTAACCCTTGTCACTCAGGGCGCAAAAACTGCGGGATAGCTACCTGAAAGACGAGGTTTCGATTCCTAATTTTATATAATATGAATTTCCGTAAATTGTGAAAGATCAAACGCTAATATAATTAATATCTAGTCGTGTTGGAATGTAGGGGCAAAATATACCCCAACACAGCCCGAAATTTTGTAACGTGATATATGAATTTAATAGGCTATTTGAGAAACACCCAACACTTACTGAATCCGAATTATCATAACTCTGACACAAAGTCCTAGAAATAAAAAACTTATTTAAAAAGCCTCAAGTGTTCTAAAACACTGACACCATGTACTGAGCTAGTCAAATTATAATATTTAATACCAAAATAAATTAAAGGATTATAATTAAAGGTAAAAAAGTACAAGGCTACCCCTGTAATAGGCCCTGAAGACCCCAAGGGGTGTGAGAGTTTGAGGCTCTCGTATCTTCTAGATAGTCTGCTCACAGGTGGCGGTAAGGTTGTCAGTCTTACGCCCCGGCCGGCCTTTTATCCCCAGGAAATTCCTGGTACTCATTTCTGTTAGAGACTGAGTCGAACCCAGGGCCATAGTGCGGCTGGAAGGATTAGGTCAATTGAAAAAATCCAATGACACATTGGAATTTGAACCCGCGACCTTCCGGCTTGCAGCATAGTGCCTCAACCAACTGCGCTACCGCGTACCCTCGGACTGATAATTAGAAATTCAGATATGACCAAATGTCGAGCTTATTAATAACTGTATCTTTTGACATAGTTTAATATTGTTAATATTTAACAACATAAGAGAGAAGATATAGTCGGAACGACTGCTCGCTTCTTGTAGTTATAAGTTTGTTCTAATAAATAAACATCAATGGTACACGGATAAGCGGCATCCGTAGTCTAGAGGTAACGTTCCCACCTCATGACTCGTAGTACGCGGGTTCAAATACCCGGCGGAGGTCGTCGAATTTTTAAGGGCGGAAAAATTCAGGGAACAAGTCCTCCGGGAGGGACTTTAAGCCGTGGGTCCCGTGTCGTAGCTTTACGGCACGTAAAAGAAACTCATATCTCCAAAGGAGGTCACTGAGCGGAATTACGGACGTTTCCCGCCCAACAGCAGTCTCTAATACCTCTGGTAGATGGGGGAAGCATTATAGATACCTCTCAGCTAGTAGAGCCGGTCTTGCTGGCTGGGCGGGACTGATGGTAAGCACCAATACCGGTAGGATATAGAGACTGGTAGAAATCATAGAGGGAAGCACAATGGACCAATACAGGTCTAAGTGCATGGGGAAACCCACCCTCTCCAATAACTAACTAACTAACTACACGGATAGGCCACAGGTCGGTGACCGAGAAATGAAATCATCTAGCGAAATTGTCGGTAGGTGCATAAAAGTAAGCTCGGGTGATATAGGCAGAATATTTAATAAACGCTTATGATGCAACACGCCCAATACGTATGCAAATCAAAATTATTACTGTATCACTTGAGGTTTTCACGGCGGCGACTATGAAGAGTGCCGTCTTCTGGGATGTGGCGTCGTGTTTCGCATAAATTGTCGCCTCCATCTTCAGGGTGAATAATCCGCGAGCGAGGAACCAGCGTGAGCATGAGGTTGCAGAGTCCTCTACTGCTCCATATCCTGAGCCAGATCAATCCAATCCATACCATCCCATCCTATGTCCCTAAGATCCATTTTAATATTGTTCACTCACCTACGTCTTGGTCTTACCAATAGTCTTTTTTCTTTTGGCTTTTCAATCAATATCCTATATGCATTTCACCTGGAAGTGACTTTATCTAAATCTGAAGGGTAGCCATAAGTAAAGAATTACGAGGGAGAGTCAGTAAGTAGGTAACAAATGGATATAAAACGTAAGACATGTGATAGGCGAACATAAAAAAGCACTTACTTCTCGACATATTCTTCACCAGCATTGATATATGTGGCCAAGCGCTTTACATGTGCGTCCAAACCCGCAGAATAGAAATCTTTTGACTGCTGTCCCAGCCATTTCCGCAACTCCGTTTCAACCTCTTCGTCGTAAACGAAAATTTTGTTACCCATTTGTGAACGACAGACACTTTCAAACATAAACAGAAACCTTTCTTTATGAATATCCTTTGCATTGAGTCTTTTGCCCACACAAAACGCACAACAGAACGCTGTTCTCCGGTCTTACACTGTTCAAGCACGGTCGTCATTTTGACTACTGAAACTAGCCTCTGAACATCCGCATGCGCGTCTGCTACCTAGACTGCCATGCAGCTGGACTATGCTGCTACCTAGTGACATACATATAGAACCTATTATGTCCATTGCAGCTGTTTTACTTCCATTTGTGTCCTATTTACTGACTCTTCCTCGTACGTACTCCTCACTTTGAGCAAAGCTGCGTGTTCGAAACAATAATTATGCCTAAGTCAAGCCTTTTCCCGACCTATATTAGTACAGTGAGACATCTTAAGATACTAAACAAAGCGAAAAATTTAAGGACTTTTTTTTAGATTATAAACAAAATAGGATAAGTAAAAGTGAAGTTCATAATACAATTATGAAAGCAAAGTTTTGAAATATCAGTTATCGCTCAGTTAAAAAGTATTATTATCCTCTGTGTCCCCCAAAACACTTAAGATTAGAATATAATGGACAGAACTATTAACAGTCTTTTTCTGTGAATGTGAAACCTTGTCCCTTACTTTCAGGGCAGAGCTTTATAACAATTCCTCTGGGATATCTGCATATCTGGAACTAACGAGGATGAAATAAACAACAGTTTGGAATATTACGTAATGGATGTGGTTTATCCAGGTTAGGATAGGCTGCGCATTTGTGCAGATAGATTTTGAAGGAAAATTCCCGGAATATTTCCGCTTGTGGAAGACCGAAAAGGAGAAAACAAGAAAGGTTGAAGACGTTCTTAGGAAGATTGTTGTGCATACCGGATATGCATGGAGCTGGTTCAGCCCGTGTTCAATAGCGGGCTTTAGTATTAGCGGTGCAGATCCTTAGACGTGTGCCACCACAGTTAGTTTGCAAGCTACATATCACCTAATGGGAGGACGAGTGTAAATGAAGAATTACAAAGGAGATCTACAGAAGGAGGGAGTAGTGATCAGTTTTAAAGTAGTATACCAGCATTTTTCTGAAGGGACTGAGGAAACCCACATTACTTAACGTTCAGAACAACTTTGCTCTGAAAGCGGGAGTGTCAGCCACTTGATCGTAACTTTCGATGGTACTCAATGTTTAAAAGTTGTAGTATAAATGAAGGTACATAATGAAAGGGTTTTGTAAACAACAATTTATTATAAAATTCTCTTTGTATTCCAATTTGTAACAACAAGGAAGTTAATGTATTTTGTCTCAATTAAATTCTTTGTTTCAGTTCTTTTGTGAGATGGTCTCCATCTGTCTAGAAACTCGAGCAGGAGCTCTCATCACAATCATATTTGGGCTGAAAGATATTCCAATATTTTTCTCTGACATTTTTTAGATTTTTCCGGCGTGAGCGCTATATGTAGCTTTGCCGGTACTGTCAATGGAGGAACTGGATGCTGAAAACACTCCTTTTCCTGTAGTAGTGCCGCTGCCACCCACCCCTGTCGAGCCGTCATCAGAGGAACCGATTCTCGATAGAAGTATGTTACCATCACCACCACCACACGCATCGCACCCTCCTCCGTGCCTGAAAAAACAAAACAAAGTTGCAGCGCACATCAGTATTGGTATGGGCTGACGGCGGGGTTAGAGAGCCATTAGCGCGAGTACTTCCTCTCTTCTTCATGCGTCCACACAGCTCTGGGACCCCTCTGCCTCTTTCCTTTCCAACAGGTACCGGGCTCTTCTCCTGGAGACAAAGCTTCCGAAGAGTGGAGCTGACAACTCATCTCAATCTAGTGCAGAGTTTAAGAATGTAACGAGCGCCACCTACACGCCCCCATACACAAAGCCTTAATTTCATTGAGCTTAGATAGTGGAGCAAATTTACCTTACCCCACACTTCGAAAGGAGGAACCAAATTCTTATAGTATATTCTCTGCAGGAGGTGATTATAATGGCGGTGTTTATTTGTCGGCATTTTATACATCTGCAACTACTGGATGAAGTTTGTTGCAATTTGGTTTAAAGGGTCTATTCTAAACGCTGCGAGGCAAATTCAGATTTCCTACAAATCGGTCCAGTACGTACTTTACTCTGCACGAAACCCAGTCGTAATTTACTGATATTCTCACAAAAATGGTTCATCATTCGAAAAATTGCTACGTCTCATAAAACCAGATGTCATTTAAAACTGGAAATTTTATTTGGAACATCTTTCTACATGGTGAACATTTACAGAAACACAAGAAAGTATGTCATCTGACTGTGCATGTTCTCTGGAATGTAACGGCTTGCAGTTAATTGAAATTCAACTGACTTCCTACCTACTTCATGTTGGATTTTTGACTGTCTTGCTGTTCGACCCTGCCAATGGGGACGACATGTTCCTCTGAAACACCGGTTGACTTTCAGCGGACTGCATGGCGTTGTATCCCAGAAGATACAACACTTCATAACAACTCTGTGAGAGCCTTGAATCCTACAACTCTCAATTGTTTTTAGCTCTATACCCATAGCTGAGTCAGGGAACACGAAGGGAACAACTATGTTTGTATTTTCAATAACTGAAATTCACAGACAATGGAGTTATCAAAATAACAAGAAATGCATTCGGAGAATATGTGTACACAGCAAGAGAACAACTTTATAATCCTTTTTAATGTTATTACTGGACATATTGCAATTTTATTCTCTCGCGGTACTCCCATGCAGTTTATTGTATACAGTGAGCATGCTTGCTGCAGTTAAATTCTTCAGTATCTTGTGAAATTAAATAAATTATTACGGAGATGACGTCTATAGAAGCTGAGTTTATGCAATTGTAACTTTGTTTGTATAGTGTTAATAATTAGCAGTGACTCACAACTTGTTGATCATCACCGTGCATCAGAACGTTTGCTTTGTTACAAAGCTTAACGAATGCCAAGGACAACCACTCGTTAGCGCGTAATGAACAGAGTCTGAAACGTGACCGGAACTGCCTTGTTCTGGTCAGTAAATCTGCTGCTTCTTCGACGTACGCTATTTCTGCTCGTAGTTGCTAGTTCCAGCGTTCCAAGGAATAACTTACACTTAAAACAACAAATGTTGAAAGCTTTTCGATTTCGGTCTCTACGCATTTTGTCATGGGGTACGCGATAGCGTAGTTGGTTGAGGTACTATGCTACAAGCCGGAAGGTCAGGGGTTTGAGTCCGATGATGTGGATTTTTTCATTTGACCTAATCCTTCCAGCTGCAGTATTGTCCTGGGGTCGCCTCAGCCTCTCACAGAAATGAGTATCAGGAATCTTCCTGGGGGGTAAAGGGCGTCCGGCCCGTAAGGCTGACAACTTTACCGCCATCTGTGAGCCGATGTGGGAACCTCGACCTCTCACAACCCTAGGGGTCTCCACGTCAAGTTACAGGGATAACTTTACCTTTTTTTTTTTATATATATATATATTTTGTCATAAGTTTTAATGTGCTAATGGTAGCTCTGCTCGTTTTCATCATAACTAGCAAGCACAGTAATTTCCATTAAACCGTTCTTACATTCTATTCTTACAGCCCATTCTTAAAGTTTTGTCTTCCCCCTTCCCTTCAATCGAATATAGATCAAACAGATCATGACGGAAGTCCTCAGTCTGTTACTTGTGAAGTTCAAGTCTCTTAAGAGAACTGGCACGTTTTGAACACGTCCAAATGTGAACACACTTATGTCACGTTTGCACTAGGCTTAGAGGCACTGTACGGAATATGCGTTTACATAATGCTTCAAATTAGAATGTATAAAACTATAATTTTGTCTCTGGTTCTGTATGGGTGTGAAACTTGGTCTCTGACATTAAGAGAAGAACATAGACTGAGGGTGTTTATGAAGAGGATTCTGAGAAAAATATATGGACCTAAGAGGGATGAAGTGATGAGAGGTTGGAGTAAACTGCATAATGAGGAGCTTCATAACTTGTACTCTTCCTCAAGTATAGTTTGCATGATCAAGTCAAGGATGATGAGATATACAGGGTATGCAGCACGCATAGGGAGAAGAGGAATTCATAGAGCATTTTGGTGTGAAAGCCAGAAGGAAAGAGGCCAATAGGAAGGCATAGATGTAGGTTGGAGGATAATATTAAAATGTATCTTAGAGAGACAGGTTGATGTGATATGGACTGGAGTGATCTGGCTGAGGATTGAGACCAGTAGAGGGCTCTTGTGCATATGGTAATAAAGCTTCGGGTCCCATGAAATATAGGGAAATTTTGAGTAGCTGAGCGACTGAGGGCTTCTCAAGAAGGGCTCAGCTCCACGGAATCAGCCAGTCATTACTTTACATCCCAACACGTGCAGTGGCTACTAGCTATACGAAAGCTTCTGTAGTAATAGTACGAAATAAAAGCCGCGCCATAGCTCAAGCGGTTAGTCGCTGGCTTCCCATCGCGGCGGCCCGGGTTCGATGCCGGGTATGGTCAAGTGGGATTTGTGGTGGATAAAGTGGCGCTGGGGCATGTTTTCTCCGAGTACTTCGGTTTCCCCTGCCAATCTTCATTCCACCAATTGTTCTACAATCAACCTCACCTATCGTCCGGGGCTGGTACAATAGGCCAGAAGTGGCCGCAGTACAAGGGACTTAGTCCCACCCCACTAGCAATGAGAAAATAGTACGAAATAACTCAGTGATATTACGGACAGCTTCATACACAACTGCAGACAAGAGAATGTCACCATATCCGCAACTGTGTAAGGTGCGCATAATTCTTCCTAGAAACCGGCAACTACTCCAGTGTATCTCAGGTTCACAGGGCCGTGAAACCTATACACAAACTCTAGCTACAAAAGAAAATTTGGACTTGTAGCTGCTTAAATAATCAGTCACAAAATGGCTACAGTGAGGAAAGAATCTATTTCGATATTTGTACTATGTTCGGAGAAATGCAAAATTAACTCTAAACAGGAAATATTATGGCCCACTCTGGGAACGAGGTAAGGAGACTCAGTCTGCATCCGTATTCTTTTTTCCTTGGCACTACAGCCCCAGTGAGCCTAGGCCTACCTCCATGAACTTCTCCGTTCACTTCGGTTTTTTCTAGATCTTACACATTCGGTAGGACTCCTTGGGCGGGTGATCAGCTCGTCGCAAGGCCTCTACCTGTACACAAACATAGAAAAACGCACACACACAAACTAAACATCCATGCCCAGAGTGGGATTCGAACCCACGATCCCGGTTTCCAAGCGAGCGAAGACAGTACATACCTGCATCCGTATACATCACAAAATTTAATCAAGATATGCTGATCCCTTTATTGCTGAAAATGAGAGCTTTAAACACTCCTTAGACCTGTACATTTAACCGTCAATTATGTCTGTGTGAGGCACACTGAGGGTCTTATGCATGAATATAGTTTGTCAAGTTCCACATCATTGAATTTAAATTGAATTTCTGGAACAAATATTATGTTTTTGGGCATTACACATCGCCTTGTCTCTATCTAAAAACCGTCCTGTTTATTTTCCAAACTACAGCTTTTCGGACACTGGATTCTGTCTCCGTCTTCAGGTAAAACCTACTCAGTTGGCCCAAATCGATAGAGCTAGAGCCTATTATCCGGAGATCGGGACGGGCTCTATCGATTGGGCTCAACTGAGTAGGTTTTACCTGAAGACGGAGAGAGAATCCAGTCTACGAAACGCTGTGGTTTGGAAAATAAACATGACGGTTTTTAGATAGAGACAAGGCGATGGATAATGCCCGAAAATATAATATTTGTACCAATGTCACAAACCTTGAGATTTTATTTGTATTTCTGGAGGTATGGATTTAGAACATATCACAAAGTTCAAAAGGAAAAGAAGATGACTCCATCTATTACAAATTTTGTACAAATTAAGATGTTTTCATTTATGTCTATATATTTAGAATTTGAAAAAGAGTAGTGTTTTTAATTATAAACTGAGGATGGTGGTTCTCATTAACTAGATCTGTAACCACCATTACAAAATCTGACATCTCGTTCATCAACCAAGCAATATAAAAGAACTCCGTGGCCTGTAGTCCGCAAGCGAACTATACCGACCGAGCGACCGCCGTTTGTCGGCGAAGTTACTGCCAACTTTTGTGGATAGAGGGTGTCACGTGATCAACGCAACGGATCACCACGACTGTAATCTCTGGTTTCTAGACCGGAGCCGCTATTTCCTTGAAATAGCTCCTCAATTATCCTCATGAGGCTTAGTGGACCCCGTTCCAGACCCACCACTTTTCAGAAAATTTGGTAGCGCCGGGAATCGAACCCTGGACCTCTGGATCTGTACGTAGGAAGTCTGACCACTAGACCACAGAGGCGGTCGACCAAGCAATAACTGCGGACAAAAAGGCAGCATTCAAGTACCGGAAGACACAGCCGTATTATCAGATCATCGTGTTAGTCACTTCTGAAAATGCAAATGCAGGAGCCTAATATTCAGATTCCAAGTTTAATGAGTTCACTTTTTGTGAACGAAACTTAGTCACAACAAAACTCACCCGATGCCTCCAAGGCCGCCTCCTAGACCCGCGCCGCTTTTACTCGAGCTAGAGGCTGAGCTCTGCGAGGAACTTCCACTTCCACCTCCGATTCCAGCATGGCCGAGTCCACCTGACCCATGGCCTCCATAACCACCTCCTCCAAGTCCACCGCCTCCCAGAAGTCCACCGCCGCCAAGTCCTCCCCCAGTAGCACCACTACCGCTTGAACTGCCAGAACTTGACTGACTTCCACTGCCACTGATGCCACCTCCTCCCAATCCAATTCCGCCTCCGCCATGTCCGCCACCTCCATGTAAACCTCCGGGTCCAAATCCACCAAGTCCTCCGTGTGCGCCACCAAGTCCTCCGTGTGCGCCACCGCCTCCAAATCCACCTGTTCCACCTAGTCCGTAACCTCCTCCTCCAAGCCCACCGCCGCCAAGTCCTCCCCCAGTAGCTCCGCTACCGCTTGAACTACCAGAACTTGACTGACTTCCACTGCCACTGATGCCACCTCCTCCCAATCCAATTCCACCACCTCCATGTAAACCTCCGGGTCCAAATCCACCAAGTCCTCCGTGTGCGCCACCAAGTCCTCCGTGTGCGCCACCGCCTCCAAATCCACCTGTTCCACCTAGTCCGTAACCTCCTCCTCCAAGCCCACCGCCGCCAAGTCCTCCCCCAGTAGCACCGCCACCGCTTGAACTGCCAGAACTTGACTGACTTCCACTGCCACTGATGCCACCTCCTCCCAGTCCAATTCCGCCTCCGCCATGTCCGCCACCTCCATGTAAACCTCCGGGTCCAAAGCCACCAAGTCCTCCGTGTGCGCCACCGCCTCCAAATCCACCTGTTCCACCTAGTCCGTAACCTCCTCCTCCAAGCCCACCGCCGCCAAGTCCTCCCCCAGTAGCACCGCTACCGCTTGAACTGCCAGAACTTGACTGACTTCCACTGCCACTGCTGCCACTTCCTCCCAGTCCAATTCCGCCTCCACCATGTCCGCCACCTCCATGTAAACCTCCGGGTCCAAATCCACCAAGTCCTCCGTGTGCGCCACCGACACCGCCTCCAAATCCACCTGTTCCACCTAGTCCGTAACCACCCCCACCCAAGCCTCCGGTTCCTCCGTGAGCGCCGCCTCCAAATCCACCAGTTCCAGGTCCTCCGAAACCACCCCCACCCAGGCCACCTCCGTGAATGCCAGTGGTACCGCCGCCAAACCCTCCACTTCCTGCATTGGCACCACTAGAGGCGCTTCCAAATCCACCACCTCCACTTCCTCCATAACCACCCCCAATCAAGCCATCTCCGCCTGCGTGGGTGCCACTCACGCCGCCTCCAAATCCTCCAGTTTTACCTCCACCAACGCCTCCAAATCCACCTCCCCCATGCCCGCCTCCAAATCCACCTCCTCCAAGTCCAGTATATTTTCCGCCTCCGCCTAATGCTCCTCCGAGAGATCCGCTGCTGGAGGAAGAGCTGCTCTTGCTTAAGCTGCTGCTCCCACTTCCGCCTCCACCGCCGCCACTGCTAGAGCTTGAGCTGCTGCTCTTACTGAAGCTGCCGCTCCCGCTACCGCCTGCGCTGCTCGAAGATGAAGAGCTGCTCTGACTGGACGAAAAGGAGCCACTAGGCCCTCCGAAGAAGAGTGCGCCCACTCCCGTGGGAGCCGGACTGCGCCGGAATCTGTTTTCCTTCCCAGTGACGCCCGTCTCAACTTTGCCGAGCTTCAACTTACCGGACTTGGACAGCAAGTATTCAAGGTCACCTAATGTTGACACAACAACAACTGGTTGCACTTGCCTCTCTACCCCGATGTACGGATTTCGAAAGTCAGAAGACGAGGCGATGACTTCTCTGTCATTGTCATACGGAGCTACTTCCACGAGACGGACATAACTTGCTACAGGTGCGGGGGGAGGGACTTCTTCAGTCGAGTCCTTCACTGCGTGTGGCAGGTAGTCGTTATCATCTGTAATTTATCAGATATTATTAATACGAATTACAATTTAAACCATGACAAGCCTTCTAGCATTGCTATGTAGTAACGCAACCATTACAATGAAAGCCAAAGACAAATTTGAAAACCACAGTTAAAAAAAAAAGATCGAGATAAGCCACAAAATAAACATAGATTATAAAACGGATAGAAACATTGAAGATATTATATAATCAATATTAACCAAAGCATTAGTAGAGAAAAAAAAGTCTCCGTTAACCCGAGAGAATGTGAACAAGTAGGCGCAGAAGAATTTCGAATTTTAAGAAAAGAGTATGCATCTCATGGAAGAATTCTTGGCACTGAAGACGGAATGGCGAAACGAGTGGCCTAGATCTTATTTATAATTTCAATCCTGTATTCTTGATGCTACGAACGTCATGAGCTCGACGAGACTTTACTTCGTATGGGAGGCGATTAGGAAAATATTAAAATGGAACTTAGAGAATTGAGATGGGAAGGCTTGAACTTCATTCAGTTACTCTGGAGGGGGGGGGCGTCAAGGGCGCTTGTGAACATGATAATGAACCTTCTTCCATAAATACTTGGTATTTTCTCTTTTTACTAGCTGATCGATTAGCTTCCGAAGATGAACCCTGCTTCAATGAGCTGGTTGGCTGCTTGATTGGTTAGTCACACACTTTGCTCTTATAGAATCGGAGGGCAATTTCCGGCAGAAGCAATGCATTCTTCCTCGTCTCCTACGGCTTCCATACCGGCCCTAAAACCCACTGAGCTGCCTATCCAATGGGTACCGGGAACAATTTACCCGCGGGTAAAAGGGGCCGGGGCATGAAACTAACCACTCACCTCCTTCTGGTGTCAATGTTAAGCATGAGTGGAGCTATAACTCCACTCCTCCATATGTCTCCAGGGAAAACAGTAACTTTATTATTATCACTGTCATTATCAGCGTCATCATCATTAAGTAAGGAGGCTGTTGAAGAAGTAAAACGCTCTAGAGGTGTGTGCGAGGTGCTCGGTTCGAAATTCGGCCTCTCGGCTACCTTTACTGAGGGCCGCGCCATAGCTCAAGCGGTTAGTCGCTGGCTTCCGATCGCGACGGCCCGGGTTCGATTCCGGATCTGGTCAAGTGGGATTTGTGGTGGACAAATTGGGGCTGGGGCAGGTTTTCTCCGAGTACTTCGGTTTCCCCTGCCAATCTTCATTCCACCAAATGCTCCATAATCACCCTCACCTGTCATCTTGGACTGGTACAATAGGCCAGAAGTGGCCGCAGTACAATGGACTTAATCTCACCCCACTAGAAATAAAAAAATACCTTTACTGAGGTTTACGTCTTTCCTAGTCTCTCGATGCAAATACCGGGACAGTACCTCGACTAGGTCACAATGGGTTATTTCCAATTTGACCTTCATCAGTCATCGTATTATTCGACAGCATACAGTTTAGACACTGGTAACGTCTTAATATAAGAGACCGTCACCAATAACTCTATAAACTCTGTGGAAGGAACCATCTGAGAAGATAACAGTCGCTCAGCTAGTCAGTAATCGTCTCCTTTTCGTGTGAAAACCAATGGCTCATTAAGTAAGATTTTCACAAGCGGCCTCCGTAGTCTAGGAGTAACGTTCCACCTCGTGACTCAAGGTACGCGGGATCAAACCCGGCGGAGGTCGTGGAATTTCTAAGGGCGGAAAAATTCAGGGAACAAGTCCTCCGGGAGGGACTTTAAGCCATGGGTCCCGTGTCGTAGCTTTACGGCACGTAAAAGAACCTCATGTGTCAAGGGGACCTCTGAGCCAAATTCAGGACATTTCCCGCCCAACAGTATTCTCTAACGCCTCTGGTAGATGGGGGAAGCATCGAGATACCGCTGAGCCAGTAGAGGCCGAACTCGCTGGCTGAGTCGGGACTGATGGCACGCACCAGTACCGGTAGGATATAGAGACTGGTAGAATATCACAGGGGGACGCATAATGGACCAATATCTGGACTAAGTGCATGGGGAAACCCACCCTCTCCAATAATAACAACAACAACAACAACAACAACAAGATTTTCACAGCGATGACTGAAGAATTCTGTCTTCTGGGATGTGGCGCTGTGTAGATCTTGTGTGAATCGACGTTTCGGAGGAGAGTATCGCCTCAATCTTCAGGGTAGAAAATTCCGCGAGCTAGGAACCAGCGATATTAGGTGGCTGCACCTAACACTGGTTCCTCGCTCGCGGAATTTTCTACCTTGATGATGGAGACGATACTCTCCTCCGAAACGTCGATTCACATAAGATCTACATGGCACCACATCTTAGAAGACCGAATTTCTTAAATGACTAATCATTTACTGCGTTTGCTAGACCTA
The DNA here is from genome assembly GCF_002891405.2 of Cryptotermes secundus. Taxonomy (NCBI): domain Eukaryota; kingdom Metazoa; phylum Arthropoda; class Insecta; order Blattodea; family Kalotermitidae; genus Cryptotermes; species Cryptotermes secundus. The sequence goes on along the minus strand of NW_019733322.1, from coordinate 663,139 downwards.
ACTACCGGATGTGAGCGAAATCGAATTCAGAACCCACAACCCTATTTTTTCTAATATTTGTTATCATCAATATCGTCGTCATATACTGACCGGATTTCAATAAAATGTGTTACTGAGTGGTTTGTACTACAAATTCATGGGCGAATTTAATATAGGATGGCCCAATATAATTTCATGTAGGGTTCATGACGTGACAAATAAATATACAATAGTCATACAAATATACACGAGACACACAGAATTATCACTTCACTAAATTCCACAAATTTTGTTAGGAATTTGTATTTCATGCAAGCTATAGCGAACAATTAATGTAGTACCAAGAAATGATCTTCTGACTGTGCAGCCTGAGGTCTATAGGAACACTGGATACGCAGCTGACTAACAAACTAACAAACAAACCAGCCAGCAAGCCAGCCAGGCAGCCAAATCTGTGGGTCAGGGTTTTTCTTGAGAAGTGAACAGGCTCTCAGCTATGCGGAAAATTTCCGTATTTTATGGAACCTGGTTGTTCGTTATCTTGTACATGAGAGCCTGCCCTTCGCACCCAGTCCGGACCAAATGAATACCGTTCGTATTTTCTCAAGCCCCGTCTCAATATCTTTGTTTCATCACATATCTGATACGAAGTCCATGCCCCACACATCCCATCTTTTTTATCTGATGATGCTTATAGTATTCGGAAATGGGGACAAATTAAGTGACATGCGCAGTTCTCTCTAACTTCCTGTTACTGTCTGGCTCTTGTATCTAAACATTCTCTTCAGCGTCCTCAAGCTATGTTTTCCCCTTATTGTGAAAGACTTAAAAACAACGGGAAAATTACATGTGTTTTTATAGTTTCATTCTTTCTCTTTTAGATTGCAGGCGATTAGACAGCATGCTGAATTGAATTGCAGCAATAATTTCATGAATTTAATTTTCCTTCTATTCATTCATGAATTTTTTTTTGTCGTTGTCAAATATGTGAACCCTGGCACGTCTGGGGAGGAATTTATTTTCTACCCTTATGTTACGATTCTTTCATCCATTCTGGTGACAGGACATGAATATATTGTGGCGTGCCGACAGAGAGTCGGAATGGTTGAGGAGATAATGGTTGATTTCCTAGGCAACGAGCATCGTTCCCGCTACAACGGCTAGGAATCAGTACACTAACAAACCTAAGCAACGAATTGTTCGAGGCAGTTGCATGACAACGACTAGCGTTTGCCTAGCAGCGGCGAAATTAAGCCTTCGACAAAGTATTCCGTATTCAGTCAAGTTATAACAGTCCAACGTCTGCCAGAGACCAGCAGAGTTTGTATTCGACTAAAACAGGGAAGAGTTCCTATCCGACAAGGGACCCAGAACAGTTGAGCTCCGAGCAGAAGACATTTCACCAAGACAGCGGTGCAAGGCCGCGCCATAGTTCAAGCTGTTAGTCGCTGGCTTACCACCGCGGCGGCTCGGGTTCGATCCCGGATCTGGTCAAGCGGGATTTGTGGAGGAGAAAGTGACGCTGGGGAGGGTTTTCTCCGAGTACTTCGGTTTCCCCTGCCAATCTTCATTCCACCAAATTCTCCATCATCATAATCACCCGGGGTAGGTACAAGAGGCCAATCAGTGGCCGCTGTGCTGAGTGGACCCAGTTGGACACCACCCCCCACTAAACGAATTAAAAAAAAAAGGTTTGAAGGGCGATAAACGGAGAATAACTGCACGTGTGAGTGTAAAAGTGACTGTCCGAGAACCCACACAATTTCTTGTCGCGTTGCCTAGCAAACACGGAACAATATACTTAGTTTATTTCTGCTTTTGCTTATATGCAGAACAGTTTCTTTATGAGATATATATTTTCGCCCAGTGAATTAACTCAATGAGCACAGACCAGAAGTTCATATATCCCATTCACATACAAACACCCTCCATTTTGGGGACATTCCTAGTGACATAATAGGTTTATATACATGTATATACATTAAGTTATTGTTATTTTTTTATTTTTTTTTTACTTGATGGGGTGGGACTGAGTCTACTTGGTACTGCGGCCACTTCTGGCCTATTGTACCAGCCCCAGATGATAGGTGAGGGTGATTGTGGAGCAATTGGTGGTATAAAGATTGGCAGGGGAAACCGAGGTACTTGGAGAAAAATTGCCCCAGCGCCACTTTGTCCACCACAAATCACACTTGACCAGACCCGGGATCGAAACCGGGTCGCCGCGGTGGGAAGCCAGCGGCTAACAGCTTGAGCTACGGCACGGCATACAATAAGTTAACAGTAAGGTGAAATGGTTAGGGTTATTAAGGTGAAGTGTGAACAAACTGAATGTCAAGAACTGTGTTCAAGAATTTGTTAAATAAATAACCTTTCACTTTGAAAATGGCTACAGAAATTCGGAGATCTAGTTTCTTATGCCATATCATAGCTCAGGAGGTTAGTCAGCTGCTTCCAAACTCGGCGGCTTGGGATCGATCCCAGGTCAGCTTATGGGGGATTTCTTGTGTAAAAAATTGCATTGGGGCAGGTTTTCTCACAGTACTTGAGCTTCCTTTGCCAATTCTCATTCCACCAAATGTTCTATATACATTAATCATCCCATCATCGACCCTGTGTAGTTTAGGCTCGATACTGACACAGTCGTTGAACAATAAATTTGAATTAAACACATTACTTTTCTGACTCAGTTGTTTTACGGAACAGTGCAGTGTGCATACAGCATTTTCGTCATGGTTTGTAGCATTGAAGTGGATTAGTCTCGCTCTACCCAATGTTGCTACATTTTATTCCATCTTTTACAGGTTTGTGCCGGTCACAGTGGCTGCACGGTCTAAGGCATGAACAGTCTTCGCCCGCTCGAACGCTGGGGTCATGGGTTCGAATCCCACTCAAGGCATCAATGTCTGTATGCGTTTATTCTGTGTTTGTGTTGTTCTGTGTAGAGATAGATGATTTAGGATGGGCTGATCCGCCGCCCAAGAAGCCCTATCGACTCTGTATAGGATTAAGAAAACGAAAAATCTGCCAAGGCCCAACAAAGGGCTGTAGAGCCAAAATATAGAAATTTGTTCAGGAAAGAACTTTCTCGCACGAATTTTGTCATTTAATCATTTGTACACAATGACGAACAGAATATTTCAGGAAAGAGCTAGAACTTTACAATATCAATAGTAATTTCTGGAATAATTCAGCACCAAAACGACACAAAAGCACAATGTAGAGCGATATATAGACTATGCTCTGGATGGGATTCGAATTGTCAATCGAGAGAACCTTGGAATATACAGGCATAGCGTCTGTGCAGTTCTAGTAGTAATAATCACGATAACTGAGTGACGGAGATTGAACTCGGGTAATGCTTGCTACCATTCAGTCCAGAACCTTTTGTCTTCTCGTCTGTTGTCCAAAAACATAAAAATTAGAATATACAAAACTATAATTTTGCCTGTGGTTCTGTATGGGTGTGAAACTTTGTCTCTGACTTTAAGGGAGAACATAGACTGGGGCTCTTCGAGAACAGGGTGTTGAGAATATTTGGACCGAAGAGAGATGAAGTGACAGGAGGTTGGAGAAAACTGCATAATGAGGAGCGTCATAACTTGTACTCTTCTCCAAGTATAATTAGAATGATCAAATCAAGGAGGATGAGGTGGGCGGGGCATGTAGCACGAATGGGTGAGACGAGGAATGCGTATAGGATATTGTTGGGGAAGCCAGAAGGAACTCTTTCCTTCCACAGGGAAGACCAAGGCGTAGGTGGGTGGACAATATTAAATGGATCTTAGAGAGATAGGATGGGATGGTATGGATTGGTCTGGCTCAGGATAGGGACCAGTGGAGGGTTCTTGTGAACACGGTAATGAACCTTCGGGTTCCATAAAATGCTGGGAGATTGTTGAGTAGCTGCAGACTTGGCGGCTTCTCAAGAAGGGCTCAGCTCCATGAGTAAGTAAGTGAGTGAGTGGCGAATTGGAAAGGTAAGGATCTGGACTTCAGGGAGCACAGCGATGTTTATTTTACAAGTAATCATCAAGTTAAAAATATTTATGGGGGTGCTTCTATCCTCCTGGGACCATTTGCCAGGAACATACGCCTATCTGTTGGGAACAGAAATGATCACCCACTTCCATCTAGTTCTGCTGTTAATGTCTTTGCTCTGGTTCTTATTTTCTCATATATACTCGTACAGTGAGTGGCACTTGGCAGCGCGGTTGAGGCACTATGATATAAGCCGGAAGGTCGCGAGTTCGATTCCCGATATGGTCATTGGATTTTTCAAATAACCTAATCCTTCCAGCCCCACTATGGCCCTGGAGTCGACTCAGCCTCTAAAAAAATGAGTACCAGGAATCTTCCTGTGGGCTCAGGGCCACAGGAGCTTAAGGCTAACCTCGGCGCCATCTGTGAGCCGATTGTCTAGAGCAGGCGTGTCAAACTCAACTTGTACAGAGGGCCACCTCAGCCCTATAAATAATAGTCCAGGGCCGCACTTAAAAATAGAAATATATATTAGATTTTGATACAAGGAAATTTAATTCTATTCATTATTTAGGAATAATTTCAATATAATTACCTAAAGTGGAACACTTATATTTTGCCCACAAATCAAACATATAATTTTACCTTCTATTTCACAACAGAAATAAGCGATTTCCCATTTTTCTTGAAAAACACGGCGCTCACTTTCAATAGTTCTTTTTTTGCTACTTGAATTTTTTGAAAGCGACATTGCCCTTTAAAAGTTACTGTACATATACAAGAAAACTCGTAGTTGATAATTTAATGTTTAATTATAACCTTTATACGTTCATCACAATGTAACATCAGCACCTGTCGCTGTGTGAAAATAAACTGAATGACAATGTACAAGAGACTACCGGATTAGTAGGAAGGTGTATTTTGTCTCAATATTCATAAAAGTGAAGGTTTTCTAGCAGCCCATTAGACAATGGCTGGGGGTTGCAAGCTAGTTTTGAAGGTAGAAATCCCTTGCACTTGTGTGTCAGTTGCCACCCTCCTTCCATTCTTACTACGCCTCCAAAAGTGATTCTTGGAAATATTTGGGGTGGTGAGGCTGTGCGGATTTTAGTGCCTTAACCTTCTGAAATAAAATAGTTTGTTCTTCACGAACTTTACAAACCGTTAGTTGGACAAACCCTTCTGCAATTCTCAGAATCACTTTTCCTGCAGCCTGCTAATTTATGTCTGCGTGAGACTTCTTGTCTTCTGGTCTGTTGGAAAATTGTCTTTACAAAAAATATTTCTACTAAAATGTTAGTATTGATTTTAATATCAATTAGCTCTAAAAGTTGAGGGGCCGCACTTTGTGGCTATGGGGGCCGCATGTTTGACACGGCTGGTCTAGAGAATGTGGAAGCCCCAACGTCTCACAACCCTGTGGGCCTCCACGGACCCTTACAGGGATAGCTTTACCTTTTATCATGTTGTCGCGTGTTTGCTAGGCAACGCGACAAGAAATTTGTGCGGGTTCTCGGATTTGAATGAATATTTATTGGACAGTCCCTTTTACACTCACAAGTACAGTTGTTCCACTTATAACACATCAAACGTTTCCTCTTCACTATTGCAATTACTCACACCGCTGATCTTGTTGAAGTGTCTTCTGCTTGGAGCTCAACTGTCCTTATAGGATAAGAACTCACTCCTGCAAAAGTCGAATACAAACTCTTCTGTTATAGTGGGATAAGAACTCTGCTGGTCTCTTGCCGAATAGAAAGTGTTATATCATGCAGTCGGATTGAATAGGAAACACCTTGTCTAAGGGTTAAATTCGCCCGCTGGTATACGAACGCTGTTTAAAACAGTTGGTTGTTTGGATATTGCTAGCTGTTGTATAGCAATGGATGCGTTCTGATTGCTAGTCGTTGTCGCGGTAACGTTGGTCGTTGCCTAGGAAATCAACCTTGACCTCACTAGTATTCCGGCTTTCTCGCGGCACGCCACAATATTTACAGTACGTAGCGTATTTGTGGGAATATTCTGATCGTGGCAAATAAAACGATCTCCACATTTTCACGAATTTACATGTCTTAACACCTTGATTACTAAAACGTGATCTTTATGGTACATTGTCTGTTTCTGTCACTATGTATGCATTTTACGTATAGATTGAACATCGCTAGCGTCTGAAATGTTGAACGAAATTTGTTCCTATTCGCAATTCAAGAACTTTTTCATCCTATGTTGGTATCCGATGAATCTGAACATTCAAGCTCCAAAATTAGGGGCCCTTCAAATGGGCCCAAAATATAAACCGGCAATTTTTTTAGAAAAGGACTCGAAATCACATTGTTGAAACTCAGTAAGTTTAACCTCCTAAATTCTGAAGAAGTTTTAGGCGTCTCATTAAAAAATTCTACAGGTTGGACGACGGTAATCAAAATCAACGAAATCCCAGCAGTCCAAACTGACATACAGTACCGACATTAAAAGCAAATCCTTACCTCCGAAAATTACAAATTTGTATTTTACTTCCTTTCAATAAAAGTGAATTCTTGTGAAATATGATATTATGGCGATGTGTTAATGGATCTGTGTGGTGAAAATGTACCCCGGTTACAGCTCACCCAGAAACCAATGTGTTGTCAAATTTCCGCTGGTTCTGGATGCATTGTTGTATTATTTATATACAAAATATGCCCATACATTTTTGAATAATTAATTCTACTATTTTTTTTAATCCAGCAACCTGAACGATTCGATAGTTCAGTACACCAGAGCTTTAATTATTTTGGTTTATAGAGGTTTTACTGTATTTCCTACAGGTTTGAATACGATTATTATATCAGATACCAACGAAATTAAATTCATCGTTTTATTTCCGTTATCTTAAAGGGAGTAGAGACATTTTTCTGATTTCGGCAAAGAAAATACAACGAGGAGAGAACTTGGCAAAACTTTAACCTTTCACAGCGGTAGATATTAAATTCAAATTTTCTGGTTGTGAAGGCGACTCATTCAAGAAGAGCAAAGTCTCAACAAAACAGCTTACTGCTTTTTTGTCCTTAATCCTCAGTTTCTTAACAACGGGGCTCAGAAGAGGCACTATATGGGATACAAGGATTAAACAGTCGACAAGTTTTCGAGAACTGAACGTACCTGAAATTGGTGTAGATGTCCTTGCGCCAGCATCCAGTGCCGAGCACGCCACAAGTGGCAGAAGACACAGCCACAGCACGGCTGTTGTCATGGTTACCGTGCCACATTGAGTGGACGGATGCTCATTCACTCACTTATATACGCTGAGCAGAATACTAATGAGTGGCTCAGAAGGGCAGGTAGGGACGTCCAGTTGGCGAGCAGGTCTGGACCTCCTGAATGCAACAGCGACATACACTGATTCTCAGAACTTATCTCAAATCTGATTAGCAGATTTACAGGAAAATGTTCAGTGTCGAACAGCTGGTTATGTAATGGATTTCAAAGATGTCTGTGATTTCCACAAGCACTGGATTTAAAGATGTGTAGTTCATTCTTCTCCTGATCACGACGTTCTGACCGGCTGTGGGCACTAGCCTTCTAAACAAGGTGTTACGAAGTAAAGCGACATGAGCGTGAGACTGACCACTCTAGTTTATCGAATGCCAAGGTTAAGAATGTGTGTAGTTCTTTTTCTCTCCTCCCAGTAACTATCTTTTCGTCACGATACTTGGACCCAGCGGCAACTTGACATTACCGTGGAGGTATTTTTGTCGAAAGGTGACTGATATATTCATCCGATTCTGCTGCTTTTGAGCCCTGCTTTGAAACATCCTAATCCAATTCACTTTACCACAGTCTCTTCTTCTAACATAATTTTTAATGTTATCTTTTGTAGACGAGATTGGAGCTTGTTTAGAGGCGCATCAGCTTCGTTGGAATATTGTCATTGATTCTCTTAAAATTTAACCTCGGAGTCCAGGTCGCGGAAGATAGGACGCTGGCAGTAGACATTGGTCTCTTTGGGCTTCGCTGCTGTAGCTGAGAAGGCCAATCCGGCAGAAATATAACTGACTAATGAAGCAACGATTTCGTACTCCGAGTTCGGGGGGTTGGAATGTGTGAAGCTGAAGTGGAAATTTTCTAAGCTGTTTGCTATTCTGATTTGGGGTGTCATGAACCGTAGATGCCGTTTGCAGCCGTTACATTGTTAACTAAATAATAGAGAAAATTATTGATTACTTTTCTCACTGACCGATAGCTCATTTAGTGAGCTATAGTGCACGGCCGACTGGACAGCGAAGTTCAAACGTAAGAAATCTCTGAACTACCAGAGCTAGAGTAATCAGACCCAGGTAAAAGCTAAAGCTGTCCCTGTGCTTAACTAATTAAGCACTACACCATGAAGACGTATGGGGGAGTGAATGTATAGACCCACGTTTTCTTAACCTCGGCACTAGTTGGAGGTGAGTTGTCATCTTCACACTCCGGCCGCTTTACCCCTGGTACCCAATGGATGGAAGGCTGGGTGGGCCCCAGAGCCGGTCTGGACGACGTGGGGAACAGATTTCTTTATTCTACCGGGACTCGAACTCCGACCTCTCAGTCGTACTGACAGTAGCCAGTCGCTATACCAATTACGCTAGTATATTCTTAAGTTTATGAAGAGGTTTTCCTTAAAAACAACTGTAATTTCTTGTGTAAAGTAAAGAGGAAAATGGGACTGTCTTGATTATAACAGGAATCAGTAATGAACAGTACGGAACGAATAGAAAAGGGACGTATTATTTTACGTTTTGTGCAAAGCACAAAACACGATGAGTTGGTGAGGAAATTTGTCCTGATAATGGGGGTTTGTAGTAACAATAGCCACATTTCTTAAGGACAAAGGGGCGAGTGAACCAGTAAATAAAGCAGTACTGGCAAGCCATAATGAATATACGAGTATTATCCTTGTCGGATTGACTCTGCCTATCGAATAAATAAACAACCAATATAAAAATACATCATTTTCCTCAATTGTCGAGGTCTTATACTGAAAAAACTAAAACATACTTTTCAGGTAGATTGAGGTGTTATGACGGACACTAAAAAACTTCTACAGCATAGTCAATTATATTTTACATAATAAGTGGGATATTTTTATACGTGTGCAGACAAGTGGGAGAAAGTTTCATTGAACTATTATAGATAAAACAAACCCCATTATTTTTGCATATATTCGAGAAAACATTGTTGATTTTTTGTATTTTTTGCCTCTCTTTTGCAGACAGTTATAAATTAACGAATATTTAAATCAGGTAATGTACATAAAATATAATGATTCATTTTCAATTATCTGATCTGATTAATAATCTGAAGGGCACCCATTTAGCCTTAGTATCCAGCTGCTCAGTTTAGAAGGTGCAGTACAGCCTGATGTACTTTCTCACGGCCTTGTAGCGTACCATTTTTGTGCGGGCCTTGAATGTAGGCTTTTGTCAAACGTCATACAACGGTACTTTACGTTCCATACATAGTCGAGCGCCTGTCCGTGTAGCGGAATTCGATTATTTGGTTATTTCATTTCAATTGAGAGCATTTTGCTCTATGCACCTTGACATCAATGGCAGAGGAAGCGGTGGAGTTGGGTGCGCTGGAGAGATGCGAGCAGACGGGAGAGTTGGTGGCACGAATGACCAGAGGGAGGACAGATGAGCCTGGAGAACAGGCTGGAAGGGGAACTCAGTCACATGGATGTCAGCGTCCTGAAAAGGCAATGCATAACGAGCCTAATAGCCTGGACAGGGAATGCTACCACAAGAATTCTGTGAAGAATACTTCTACCTTACTAAGTTTCCGTTACTTGCTTCGGTGGAAGCTATCCTTACTTGGGATGCAGCTAGTCTCAGCCGCCTCTCGTCTTGACTATCCGGAGAAGTTAGTCGTAGCGAGGTGCATCATCAGCTCGGTGTTTCGCATCCAGTTTCAAAGCATCAGGAAAGTATCACAATTATCGTCCAACCTCTCTTCCCCTCAGGTAGAAAGCCCAAGAAGGCACGAGTCTCGCTGTACATCACAGTCTGGTAACGAACTCAGACACGAGTCGGCCGATGAAGGCAGTCGAAATCGTCGAAATGTATCCTGAGCCATGTGTGCGGTTCCTTCTGCTTGCCACTTCCTTCTTGCTTACACTTCGAGTCACAAGATGAAGGCAATACGTTCTTCAGAAAGGTCGATAAAATCGTATCACACTACACGGTGATACATCTCTGAAGATAGTTATGTTCAAACGATAGATAGATAGATAGATAGACAGACAGACAGACAGACAGATAGACAGACAGACATACAGATAGATAGATGGATAGATAGATAGACCGATAGATAGAGCAACAAAAACTTATGGCTTATTATTTGATGACTTATTCTAACAGGGCTATTTGTCCAAACCAGCAATTATTATCGTTCAAAGTCTATTATCTTTGCGGATTACCTACAACAAAGACCATCTAAGGAGTTCACTATTTTAAGAACAATTACATGACTATACTTAACAGAATTTGGGCACGCGGTAGTGTAGTTGGTTGAGGGGCTATGCTACAAGCCGGAAGGTCGCGGGTACAAGTCCCGATGAGGTCATTGAATTTTTTTCAGTTGACCTAATCCTTCCAGCCGCACTATGGCCCTGGGGTTCACTCAGCCTCTAACAGAAATGAGTACCAGGAATTAATTAAATAACTCCTGGGGAGTAAAGGGCGGCCGGCGCGTAAGGCTGACAACCTTACCGCCATCTTTGAGCCGATTGTCTAGATAAAGTGGGACCCTCAACGTCTCACAACACTATGGGCCTTCACGGCCTGTTACAGGGATAGCTTTACTTTTTTTTACTTTATACTTAACAGAATTACTGGTCATGTGATGTCTGAATTGGACGCACAGGGTCATGGACTTCGGAGAGAGTTGTTTTTCCCCGATTATTGTAGCGGACCTCAGGATCACACAGCAATCAAATTAGAACCTCAGTGGTCCCGCTTATTTACATCAATGTGTCAAATTAAAAGTAAACTATGACGTAACCATAGACCTACGCGGTGACTGATCAGCCAGTTGTGCTTGTATGAGGTTTGTAACAGTGTCACAAAGCAGAAGCATCAGGAGATCCCAGATAGGTTCTTCGCACGGAGGTCGAATATTGTAAATAAGAATCTTCAGAATTTGCTCGAGTCCTTGACGTAAATGTTAGCACATAATATTAAAATGGGCCATAATTATTTTTGCATGCTTCCCAAGTCAATACGCACGTCTATCCTTTCATTTCGGTCGACAGGCTGTGACCTGCACTGGCCTGCGTCACGTGATGGGCAGCTGTGGAGAAGCTTGCAACTTATTGTATAAATCTTCCAAAAGGGGAAGTGTGTTGCACCTTGTGTTCTCCCAACAAAACATTTTCCAAAACAATGTTTTCCCACAGATTATCTTACAAAGTACGCTTAATGAATAATAAGTCATTTCCTTTACAAAATGCTACATACATAGTGAATAATAAGTCATTTTCTTGAAAGAAGTCGAATATTGTCCTGTGTATCAGTGACTAAGGACGGGTTCGGATTTGTAATTGGATTTATTAACCACTTACAGGTCGTAACTACAATTAATTATTACACTATTGCTGATTTGCACTATTTACAATCACTCCTCTACACTAATCTTCTCACTCTATTTCCACTAATCTTCACTATCCGTTTCCTGGCAACGGATTTATAACACAGGAACTATGCAAGTCTCACTAAATTACACACTCCCAATATCGATGTACTACAGCACATGTGACGTCACACTAAGTCTTCTAATTCTTCTTCTGTCCACACTGCTGTTCCCTTGGAACTTCAGAACTCAAGTGAAGTCCATATATTGCTCCTCCAGCCTACGACTGTCCGCAAACGACCTTTGCTCTCCCCCACAAACCTTCAGCGCGGACCTACAGAAAACACGTCACGTGGTCTCTATCCACTTTTGTGTGACGTCACTGTTTCCGCGGAAGTATTTGTCGAGCGTTTGCCTGGCAATACGTTGACATGTCACAATATTCGAACCCGAAGCTCTCAATTGATGGAACACCCAAATATAGCTGCTCGACATTGGGCACAGGTTAAGCTCAGTAGGCAGAAATACCGCGTGCTTTATGGTCATCAATGAACAATAAAGCAAGTGCAAGGAAATGTTACGAATATTTTTCAGATCTCGCGGGGATGCCAAAATGATTTTAATAACACTAAGCTGTCTGCGGCCATTAAGTTGGCAATCCGTGTTCAATGCATGTACCATATCGTGAAGCCTTTATTAGGGGTGGAGGTAAATCTCTTCTGTCTTTAACCTGGGCTTTAGACGGAGTTGTGTGATCAGCCACGCCATCTTTTCTATCTAACCCGAAGACAGATCCCATGGAACCCATTGGAGAGGAGGCTTAGTGGACTGCAGAGTCTGAGCCTTGGCCTACCTCCATGAAACCCTCCGTTTCACTTCGGTTTACTAGAACTTAGACATTCGGTATGACTCCTTGGGCGGGTGATCAGCTCGTCACAAGGCCTCTACCGGTACACAATCATAGAAAGACGCACACACACAAACACTGAACATCCATGTCCTGAGTGGGATTCGAATCCACGATCCCGACTTCCGGGGAGCAAAGACTTAGACCGTGACCGGCCCCTATAGTCACACATACATACTACGTGATGGTGTTTAAGTCAGTAACATTTTTGTCCAATTTGTTCTCATTTTTGTTTATCTTTCCCGAAATTGAGTTTAGAACTCAGATTCATGACTTGCCTGGAACTAACTATCATTGTTCCGTGTCCATCATTTCTGTACCCTTCTCAAGTTCAAGGAACCGGTTAACAACGGAAATCGAGGTCTACTGCTTGGTCTAGTAAGTGTTCCATGAAGCTTGATTTTCATATTGTCACGTGTAGGGGTGAGTTATAAGACGGATTTTGGATTAGATATTTGGATTTATTGCACCTTATACATTCACACAGTTCGAGACTACAGGTAGTACAGCGCTATCGCTGATTTGCACACTTCACAGTTCACCGTTACACACGCACTAGGTTTCTCAGTTTTCACTAGTCGTATCCTCGCAACGGATTTATAGCTGAGTCACTGTTACTTGAAATGACACGTGAAGTCTTCTTTGCACAGTCTAATTCAATTCGGGACATTTCTTCTCAATTACCTTCGCTTGCATTCTCCAGAACTCGGCCCAATTCTCTGCAATAACTCTCTCAAGTGAACTCTTCTTCGAGTGAACTCTCTCAGCTTCTGATAAATAACTGTTCCCTTGGAACTTCTCGTTATATAGCCTCGGGGCTATTGTCCTTTATAGTTTTAGTTGTGCTTACTGATCCTTTGCTTGGCAATAGACATCCTATTTTGCGGGCATTTGCTTCCGCGAGAAATGTGTTCACCGAGTCGTTTCCTGGCAATATTAGATGTCACAGTATTATATTATAGGGTACAAAGAGCTTGAGAATCCCGCCGTAGCCATTTGTTTGTGACATAGGTTTCTGTGAGGTTGCTTACCTGAACTGATTTCAACTGTGTGACTTTGTTCAGTGATTTCTCGTCTGTTGCATTTTGGTTTCGGTGCACAACTTTCAGCTGATAAGCTGAGTCATTTTGTAGATTTAGTAATGAACTGGCATTTTGTGAAGTAATTTGTATGGTTATGGGCCCAAAGAATTTGGTCACCTTCCTCCCTTCATCTCTTGATCCTCTTACGGTGACGTAGTCCCTGTGGGAAGCACCCATAGGTTAAGTACCGGTGATGTAGATGACTGAGGATTTTGCGATGTCTTGTAAGCTGTTGATGCTCTCCCGAAGTCCTCTGTGACTTCAGTGTAAACATCAACGTGGCTCTCAAGGTGAAGATAATAGCAAATAAAAGAAATAAAACACAACACACAGCACAAAACCGGCAAGATGGAGAATAAGACGTAGCATCATCATTTGTTGGGGAAAATCCATGGCCTTACAGCGCAGTCATCTTCCTATCATGCCATGTCGCGTCTCTGTAAGTGTGCGACATGTACTCCTCTACCAGAAAACATGATCGGACATCAGCTCCGTAGACAAACGAAAGCCACCTTAAAATCTTTGCAATCGGTGTCATGAAATAGTCAAGAAATATCTTCTGTTTACTTTATCGGCTTATTGCAAAAAGAAATGATCAAGGCAAATTCTCGCCAACCTCAGATTTTCTGATATGGATTACAAATACCTGCAGTATTCGGTTTTATGTATCAGCAAATTTCGATGTGTACACACGGGAAATGTTAGTGGCTTACACAACACACCCATTTTTTTCTGGGAGCAATGTTTTAATGATCAATTAAATCCAGTCCTTAGAATCATACCCGAGGATTAATATTATTATATCGCGCCATAGCTCAAGAGGTTAGTCGCTGGCTTCCCACCGCGGCGGCCCGGGTTCGATCCCGGGTCTGGTCAAGTGGGATTTGTGGTGGACAAAGTGGCGCTGGGGCAGGTTTTCTCCGAGTACTTTGGTTTCTCCTGCCAATCTTCATTCCACCAATTGCTCCACAATCACCCTCACCCATCATATGGGGCTGGTACAATAGGCCAGAAGTGGCCGCAGTACAAGGGACTTAGTCCCACCCCACTAGCAATAAAAAAAATATATAATCCTCCAATCTGGGCATACGTCTCCCAAGTGGTGCCTTCTCTTCAGGTTATCCGACTAAAATTGTGTAGGCCCTACGTGCTAAGACCCTGAGAAATGCTAACCGCAGTTGCTGTCCCCCTCTTCCTTAGTTTTCATCTATCTATGGCTCTACAGCTTTTTGTTGGACCTTGACCGCTTTTTGAGTTTCTTGATCTTTTACAGTTGGCAGGACTCCTTGGACTGGGATCAGCCAGCCGCAAGGCCGCTACTTGCACACAGGACAGCACAAACACAGAATTAAGGCACACAGACATCAGTGCCTCGAGTGGGATTCGAACGCACGATCCCAGTGTTTGAACGGGCGAAGACAGTTCATGACTTAAACCGCGCGGCCACTGCCAGCGGCCCCTTGAAATTACCTACAGCAGTTTCTCAACCCCCGTCGTTTTTCAGGCACGTAATCCGGCAGCTGGCGAAGAATTGTTGTACCTACAATTCCTCTTATTTTCTTCTATCTTACACCTTTTTTGTGAGTGTGTGCATCTTTCTCCTCTCATCCGTTTTCGTCCTCTCCTCTTCCAAGTTTTATTTACGGTTCCCCTTATTGTACGCCTTCTGCTTCTTCGTAACTGGTTCATTGGCACTGCATAAGTAAGCTAGAATGGATTGAAATAATAAATTATAGAGAATTTCGAAGGAAGTGGCCCTGGGCTATTGTATGGTATTATATCAGGATTTTTCCAGGACTGGGGAGCACCAGCCCTGTGATGTTCTCTTTCTCACTTTATTTTTTAATTATGTTTTATTACACAGTGTGCAGACAAGGCTAGAAGTCCTGGTGCTGGGAACAAACAAAGAAAGAGTTCACGAGATGAAGAGTGTGAAAACATAAGTTCTCATTGGCGACAGCGTCGTCCTGCCTCTTCCCCACCAGTCCACATATCCTTCAAAATGTGCTGCAAGTTTGTTGTATCCTGAATTCCCCGCTTGATGCCCGGCTGGAGTATCGTTGACATTGCCAGTGCGTAACACCAGTCTGACTATGCTGCGTTGGGTGTGCGTGGAAAACGGCGAGTTCCGAGGTGACGGTGAAGGTTGTTGTGGGCCAGTGCAGAAGATGTACTCAACCAAAACGTTTGAATAGAACTGTCGAACAATGAAGTCTGGGTACAAGGGTTCCAGGAAGGAAAGGTTTTCGAAATTGCCCTCTCTAAGCTCCGGACTGAGTGACCTCGGATATAGACTCAGGGAGACTGAATCATCGATTGTCTTCAGCAAAGGGACCCCCCCCCCCCCCCCCAGANCATCACCGATGCCGGCGAGCAGGAATTGCTGCCTTCCGGGCTCCATTTCCTCTACCCGCGTGTCACGTGCACCTGCTCAGGCGCAGAGGTCTTCTTAATTAAATA
Source organism: Cryptotermes secundus (assembly GCF_002891405.2). Classification (NCBI taxonomy): domain Eukaryota; kingdom Metazoa; phylum Arthropoda; class Insecta; order Blattodea; family Kalotermitidae; genus Cryptotermes; species Cryptotermes secundus. Next base: position 647,143 of record NW_019733322.1, on the reverse strand, counting down.
TTTTTATGTTTCATTTCTCAGTTCTTAATAACATTTAGAACTATGTTAATGAAATTATTATTATTGCTATTGTTATCATTTGTTTGTTTATTTACTTTTCTGCATTATTGTGTTTTCCACAGTTCTTGCCTGTAATTTGTCTTTGACTTTATATTGTGTTTGTCCATAATGTAATTACTTGTATCTACGCTGTGTTCTGTCTGTAATTGGCCTTGCGGCTGTTGACAAGGCACATAAATAATAAAAAATTGGATTATTATTATTATTATTATTATTATTGAGGTGAGACTGAGTCAACTTGGTATTGCGGCCACTACTGGCCTATTGCACCATCCCCATATGATAGATGATGGTGACTGTGAGTCAATATGTGGAATGAAGACTGGCAGGGGAAACCTAAGTACTCGGAGAAAACCTTCCCTAGTGCCATTTTGTCCACCACAAACTCCACATGACCCTGACCGGGCTCGAAACCGGGTCGCCGCGGTGGGAAGCCAGCGACTAACCTCCTGAACTATGTCACGGTCACAACATACAATACAAACATGTGTGTTTATGTTTCACAATGCACTGTTACAAATTATACAAGGAACAGCTCTTTCCAATATATTAATAATATTTGATGCCCATACCAATAATGACCTTATAAAACGCATATACAACAATTTTCCCGTTTGTGATTGCTACAAACTTTTGAACAAATTTGCCGATTTCCATGAAATAATGATATCCAGCCTTTCAATAGTTGATAGTCGGCAGCTTGTCACAAAGCAACTGGAAGATTCATCACTGTGTTCATAACAGTCCGCCATTCACATTATCGTGAAACACTTTAATCCAGTGCACATTCAGATATTTTACTCCTTGAAGATCCAAATTGCTTATTCCATTCATATTTTGAGACTACAATTTTGAAGGACTTCCGTAGATCTTCCATACATGCTACATATTCATTCCATCTTCCTTGATCTGCTCACCTTAATGATTTTCATGATGGCGTGTAGGAGAATGATAGAAACTTCCATTTCCTCTGCCCTTTCAACATTTCACCTATTCAAAAATGGCGACCCTGTGAAATTACAGGTCTATTGAGATGTTTCAAGGATGTGTATTTTTTAATTTAAAATCTATCTTACGGGCCGGTGGATTTTGTTTTTACATCTGTGTTTTTTTCTCATTAATAATCTTCATATTATCTATTTTTATGAAATGATGCAGAAAGGCAGGGGAGCCCCCGATGACCTAGTTTGGTTAGTATAGACATGTAGACCTACAGAAGAGTATTACAGTTACAAACACTTCTATTTCTATGGTTACTCGCGCAGTAGGCCTATGTGTATATTCATCGGGATTTCTGTAATGGCACCCATGTGCGAACGTTTCAAGTTGGAATTCGATGAAAAATTACTTCTAAACCTTTAACATTTAGTACGATTTAATGTTTTAAACATAAGTATGCTACTTGCTTCGACCGTTATATAACCTATACAGTCGATGAAACATTGTTAAATAACTATATCTAAACAAATATTAAATTTTAACCGTGAGAAGCCACAGTCCTTCCCTTGAAAGCAAAAAGTTTATTAATAGTACCTCATGTACAGTATGTCTTAACCATCTACAGACTAAATTCATTCTACATAATATATAAAAGTTCAGTTTGTATCTTACAAGAAACACATGGCATGTCCATGTGTCTTGCTCTTAAATTGAAAATTAGTCTTTCAGTTTAATACTCGTAAATTCAAACAACATCAAACAATTCCTGCATCTGCCACCTTCCCTTCGCATTCTAAATTTTAAGCATTCGAAATATAGAAAAGAAAGAAATATTAAGTAAGCAATTAATTGTATTCAGTTGCGAAGATTTGTGACTGATTATTCAAATTTATGCTACCTCCGTTCAGTTAGCATGAATGTGCCTACAGCCGATAGCAATGATTTTAAGTTTTCAGTAATGAGCAAAACAGTTTAGGGGGAGGGCGACATAGACTTTCAGTCGACCTGTACAGGCTGTTTGAAAGGATTTTCTCTTGATTCTCTCATTCTTATCGAAACATTGTCTTCCTCTTTTCCTTTTCATATTGTCATCCAATGGACAACGTGTAACGGTTCCGCTTCCTAGCTGGAATATGGCGGCTTCTATGGCAATGGTGGAGAGTTCTTGTTAAACCATATTGGCCTGGCTAACTCTTTGAAAAATAAAAAGTGTTAATTTTCTGATTTAGTGGTACTCCATATACTGGTAGAAGGAGTGATCGGATATTGTATCATCTATCACCTCCAGCCAACCCACCACAGGCGATGTTAACCACTTTCATCAGGCTAACGTTCGCCGTTCGTGAACGCAGACGCAGGAAAATACACGTTTTAATGTAGGCTTGAGGGGTGGAGAGAGTGAATGGCATTTCAAGCCGTTCCAAGCTATCACGTTAGCTAGATGAGGGATATTAATGGGTTCCTGTTGTGTCTGTCAAACGGCCATTCTCTGCTTTGAAGAGGGTCCATACTTCTACATATAAGCAGCACGCAGGCTCATGAGAGACTCACTAAGTTACCATTTATGATAAGTGAGGGGACAGTTTTTCATGACTCAGAAAAACAGTGCGAACTTCCGTGACTTTGTGATACATATGTTCACCAAAATGTCGTCACGTGGAACTGAAGGAAAATAAAAGTAAAGGCAGGCTCAGTAGTTGCTGACCATCGTTATTACTAGTATTTCCTTCCTCTTTTACTCATTAACTTTATTAATTTCTAGTTCGAATTTCCATAGTTTTCGTGTACAATATGTACTGAATTGCCAACATTTTCACAACCACCCTCTGTCTCAGGATTTGTCTAACATTTTTAAAAAGTCATACTCCGCCATTATAATTCATATTCTGCTGGGGGCAGTTATCATGATTGAATTATTTGCGGTGTTCATTTCCTCGAGGGCAACTTTGAGACAGTGATTTAAAAGAGGGCACAATTGTTTCCTGTCGTATTATTCCACAATTCATCATTCCCAATCCTACCACTCAACACAGCAGAACATATCTAGTTAATATAATGGATAACGTCATCACGTGAGCTAATGGACTGCAACGATAATTAGCAAACAATTTACCATCCGCACGGCCCCCAGCTATCTGCTAGCAGTTAACATTAAGAGGTTATTTCGAAAGACACTAACATATAAAAAGGCCGCGCCATAGCTCAAGCGGTTAGTCGCTGGCTTCCCACCGCGGCGGCCCGGGTTCGATCCCGGGTATGGTCAGGTGGGAATTGTGGTGGACAAAGTGGCGCTGGTGTACGTTTTCTCCGAGTACTCCGGTTTCCCCTGCCAATCTTCATTCCACCAGTTGCTCCACAATCACCCTCACCTATCATCTGGGGCTGGTACAATAGGCCAGAAGTGGCCGCAGTACAAGGGACTTAGTCCCACCCCACTAGCAATAAAAAAAACATAAAACCCAAATGAAAGAAAAAAGAAAACAAAATAATGAAGAAACAAGGAAAAATAGAAAACTCCCACCCCACTAGCAATAAAAAAAACATAAAACCCAAATGAAAGAAAAAAGAAAACAAAATAATGAAGAAACAAGGAAAAATAGAAAACTAAGTTAGACTTTCTTGCTCAGCTGTTCTATTCACACGCCATTTGCTGAAGAGATAACATTTATTCGCAATATTTATGTTTATAGTATATGCAAGGTTGTTCTTAATAAAGCACTACGCCATGAAGATGTATGGCGGACTGAAGGTATAGGCTCCACATATAATTATCCCCGGCAATAGGTTTTGTTCAGCCCCCCGATGTCTATAGTTAGAAGCTTTGAAGAGTCCCAAAGTCAGTCTCAACAAGATGGAAAAGAAAACTCTCTTGCCAGAACACGTTGCTGATGATACGTAATTATGTATAATTTGTTAGATCCAGCGAAATGATAATGCAGCGCTTCAGGATATAATTACGTTTGCTTCTTTCGAACAGTGACGTCACTCAACTTTCTCCCCTGACCTTGCGGAGTCCCCGGCCTTCCCTGGCTTCTCTAGATGACATCATCGACCGTGAATTGCGGCACAACAGCGTACCTGCTGTCGCTACGGCCGGTCATATGTTTCACGAAGGATGAGCCAGACGAAAAGCTTGGAATTCCCGCCCGCGGAAGTTTATAAAATCATTGCATGTGCTTTGGTGTAAAGGCCAAGCGTTTTCTAAACCTTAAATACTGTCAAGTCTTACGAACATTGACATTGATTTGATGTTCGTTTTTATGCATTCTTCGCACAAAGTGCGTAAAATTAACGTGTGGCAGGGATATTTACCCGTCCATCTGTTCGCAAATCCGAAACACTGATCCCCTAAAGTATTAGAGTACTATTTTGGCTATTATTACTATTTCGGTACTATTATCATTGCTATTACACGTACTTTAGCCTACTCAGGGAAGTCAAAACAAAAAATAAAAGGTTCCAAAATTATTTTATTAAAGATTGTTGTCTTCTGGGAAGTTACGTAGTGTAGTCCGGTAGATAAGTAGGTACGTTCCTCTGGAACGACGGTAACGATCTAACATTCCACTTGGCTTCAAATTCGAGAAAAGAGTACCTTCACAGTCACCGCTATCAGAACCTCAGATTTACCATGAAACTTCTCTAGGCGTAAGGCACACCACATCTGCTATTCAGTGTGTAAGCTGTCTGTACTTCAATGCATTGACGATCCACAGCAGACTATTGGAACCCAAACAGGCGGACCTCTCAATAGCCAGCTAATGAAGCCAAAAGTTTTAACATTTTGATTAAATTTCTTAATAGGGAACTGCACCTAATGATGCTGGAAGGATGTGATTTCAATATGTACAGATTTTGGCAAATATGTAGCATAGTTGGTTGAGGCACTGTGCTAAAGGCTGGAAAATCGGGGGATCGATTCCCGATGTTATTGGATTCTTCGGTTGATCTAATCCTTCCAGCCACACTATGGCCCTGGAGTCGACTCAACCTTTAACAGAAGTCAGTATCAGTAACATTCCTGGGGTAAAGGGTGGCTGGCCCATAAGGTCGATAACATCACTGCCGTCTGTGAGCTGATTGTCTAGAAAAGGTAGGAGCCTCAAGGTCTCATTGCCTTATGGGCATCCGAGGCCTATTACAGCGGTAGCTTTTTGTAACGATGTCATCTAACATACTGTGAATGAAGTATGGGCTTAAATTTATTTGTTGTCTCGGAACACTCTAGTAAAAGTCCATGGAGGAGAGTGATATTTGAGAACCTAATAGTCACCATGCACTCAAGTTCCCTGCCTTCAATGGAACCAAGAGATTAACTGCAATGTTCGTAAGGGCCCTGTGCAGAACAATATTCTGAGCCAGAAGAACCCAGCGTGGCTCCCTCTTCCCATTACAGTAAGATGCATTTCTGTTTCATCCTACCACCTAGACCTACTTGCAGGTCTGCCTAGAGGCCAGAAGTGTGCATGTGTACCTCTGCTCCCTCCCACAAACCTCACTGTTCTTGATTTAGTGTTTTGCACTGACTGAATTATGAAGCCCCTTGTTATTGTATTTTCTGCAATTTCCTGTCACTTCTTAGGCCCTGATACTCACACCTCACCTCAATTCCAAATTCTCAAGTCTCCTCAGTCTATTTTCTTCCCCTAGGGTGAGAGTCACAAGTTTCTCTTGCATACACCACGGTGGGTAAAATTATAGTTTTGCACATTTTAATTCAGTCTATTTAAAGAGTAGATGGGAGGAGTCAAGAATTACCTGAATGTAATCTGCCCTTAATTTCTTCATATATGTAATTTTCAGTTGTCAACTGTCCTTTCATGGCATCGATTATTTCACGGTACAGCTGGCAATAAAGTTTTCAGTTATTACTGATCATTGAGATTCGTTTCATTTGGATGGAATTTCTGTATTCTTCATCTCAGTGTGAGCAGCTCTCACTTTCTGACCAAACCATTTCAAAGCTGCTGCTCTCCTCTCTTAAGTTCTGAAACACTCTCTCCTTTGAGCCATGTTTACATTTGTATGGCAGCCATGGCGTTACTTCTGCAGATTACATAATCCCATGACTCCCCTTCCTCCAATTGTTCAAAAGGTAAGCCCTCCTTTAGGTAGTGAGAGTTGGAGGGCTGGCAGTCTTGGGCTTGTCAGTGGTCAGGCAAATTAGGTTGCTAAATTCTGTTTGAATGGTCTTTCTGAATTGCATTTGGATACTCATTCAGGCCATTGAGAACAATGGACTTCCATGCTGCAACAAGTAATGCAGCTCTCAGTGTTTAGGAGTGCTGCAACAAGAGTTTCCTCTTGGGTTTATTTTTGTATGTGTTTAGGCTTTCATTGCCCCATTTGTGATTCTATTTGATGTGTTAATGGGGTAACATTCTGAGTGGTAAGTTATGTTTCTTTTCTGGGTTTTCTGCCTGGACCGACCAATGCTGCACAGTACTAGTTGGATTTTTTATTGTTTTCATTGTTATGGTCTATGAATTTTTTGTTATTAAATATTTTGTTGTTATTGAGAACATAATAAGGGAATTGTGGACAAATGCAGCTACTGTCCCAAGTAGTAAGTATGGAAGAGGGGAGGAGCTGCTAACATTTTTGGAACAGGAACTGATGTCACTGCTTTTGGTTTGAATAATTTAGAAATGTTTTTGCTCTACAGCAGTACTCCTGAAAACACTTTCAAATAAGAAGTGAAGTAAAATCTCGCAGAACATCATGATACCCTGAGCAGATATGCATTTCCCCATCCCATTCTCGCTTGTTTGCATGCTCTGCCAGGTCCAAGCAACTGAAGTGCGTTACCATTTTCCATTTGGGCAACATGGTAGCTGAGAACATAACCTTGCTTGGAGTGTCATGCACTCCCTCCTTACCCCTTGAGCTGATGCTATATCATATGTCTTATAATTGCACTCAGGCTCACAAACAGATAGTGTAAGCCACAAGAAACTTGCTAATAAGTCTGTGATAGGCTGGACAGAGGTGACAGAACATGTGTTATCTAATTCTCCTGCCAGTATGTGGCATGCCACTGAGCTACAAAAGTAACATTTTAATTTTACTTTTCAAACTGTTAGGTAGGTTAACATGGTTAACACGAACGCTCTATCACTGATCACTGCTGCAGACATCTTGCATAACACAGCATAACATTGCTGGCTGTCACACCAGCAGTCTCTCTTGATTTTTGGCCCGACAAGGATCTATGACCAAATATCTGTTACAGACATCTTGCCATGGATTGATCCACACTTAAGTAGTCCTCCCATTGCTGTAATAGATTTGAAAAGGCTTGAATTTGGCTGTGGTGCTGAGAGTAAAAAGTCATTTGAATTGAGCAGACTGTCCCCACATAAATTGACAGGGCATTTTCAAGGCACTCAGAATCAAGAAAACATAGTCAGAGAATGCTTCCATAAACAAATTCAGGTCTCAGTTCCAAAATTATTCACCAAACTTAGCTGGAGTTCCTTTAACAGTAGTAATTGGAATTTAATTTTGGCTTGTATGAACTGTTAGCAAATCTGATATGTAACACAGACATAGATCTGTAATTTTTATTTGAAACATATTTTGATATAATTTAATCAAATAAAACAGAAGTAATTTTTACTCCCCTACAATTAGTATCTGCTGCTGGAGTGTATTCAATTTAGGAAGTCTATAACTGATTTCTCTACACAGTCTTCACATAAAAATGCATGGAGCTATACTCCACTCCACCATATAGTTTCATTAAGAAGCACAAGAACAAGTTTACCTTTACTTTTACTGTATTTACATATATAAGAGTCCATTTTTGTTGACAACAGGATGGATCAAGAAAGCTGAACAAATGTCCATAAATCCACTATCTCCTTAAATACTTCTTCATGCCAAACATAGCTTTCAGTTCATGGATACAAAATTCATATGTCATATGAAGAACTACAGTATGTGTATCTTTATTTCTTTACAACTGAGTATCTTGCAGGTCACATAAATTAATCCAGAACCACAAAAGCTTATGTATACATTTTCTCCCATCATAAATATGAACAATGTACATGTGTGTTGCAAATTTGTTGCAGCAAAAATATATACACACTAATTAATACGGTTTAGTGACAGTAATTGGAAAAGTAGGAAAGTAAGTTAACATTTCAAGTAATTTTTATGTAGAATCTACACATAATTAAATTGTTATGCCCACTGTTTTACATGCACAACAGGAACTTGCAGAGGAAGGGGGTACCAACAACCATAAATCAGAATGAGTAATGACAAACTTATCTTCTAAAGTTAATCAATTAAAACCACACAAATTACAGGTTCAAAATGTACTGTGGCTAAAAATCCTACAAATTTAGGGACAGAGAAGTACTTTATACATGTACAGGGGCTGTAAATCTCAAATTACCATCTTCTCTGACAATTTACAGCAATATTTAAAAGTGACACTCCTCAGTTCTCATCAAAGGACATGTCACGATGCAATCATCATTTGTGTACTGATGTTTCCTAACTATAAATGGCACTACTTTAATCAGTTGCATGAAATACTGGGATCCATGGTAATTCTGTAGGATTTGAAGTTCCCACAGCAGTGGTTATGAAGAGTTTTGTCTTCTGGGATGTAACACCATGTAGTCCATTGAAAGTCACCTGAAGTTTTGCAGGAACATTGGTTCACTTTCAATGGACTACATGGTGTTACATCCCAGAAGACAAAACTCTTCAAGATAATCTTCTTTCTAAGCACATCTTCCTGAAATTAAAATAAACACACATGTATTCACAACAAGGAATCTGATAGGAATATCTTCATGAAGCATTATATGGATTACATGAATACAAAAAGGAATCATAAAATCTGTTTAAAAACTAATATAATTAGATAAACACACAAAGTTAACTATGATTTGAAGGTAAAGAAGTGAGAGCATTATACCCTCTTAAGTAGCATACATTTTATTTAATACACTCATGCCAGGAAATGTTTCTTAAAAGTCTGCAGCCTCATTTACATAAAATATTATATCATGATGCACTTTTTGTAAACACTTCAGCATTAGGGAAAAAACTGTATACTGAAGACAGTCTGAATTAGGGTGCATGGAAAAAAAAAGAATGCTGGAAGACCAATTAAAAAAAAGCGAAAGCAGAAGAAAGGTGCAAAGACATTCCATATAGTTTCTCTCATATACAATTCACTTTGCTATGTTACCTTGGAAACAAAATTGTCATTCTGTAGGGCAGTGCTGGTTATTGAATACTGAACAACAATGAAGTATGTCTGACCAGTAAAGCCAGTTCCAACGAAATCAATATTTTGCATCTATGCATTTAATATGTGTATGTGCAGTTATTTTCCTGAAGATATGACCTAAGCAATTTTATCTACCAATATGACCTCCATAAACTACTGAACCATAATCAAAATTGATAGGCATTTTTGAGAAAATTATCCATTTTGTATTCTGCATTCCATCAGATGAGAGACTATTTCTGGGGCTAGAATGTCCATATTCACTGGGACAAATCTATAATTATAGATAATAGATAATAATAGTATCCATTATAATGGATACTATTATTAATCATTAAATATGAACAAAATATGTCTAACCATTTAGGCACTACCAAGGTGCATATCATACATACAGGGAGACTGCATTCCAGAAACCAGTTTTTCATATTTATGTGTAAATCTGTAAAAGTGTAAAGATCACACTTTTTGCAATTACAGTACTTTCTCATATAAACAATGTGTATAGGAAATTAAAAAGGTGGACTGGCCAAAGGAGAATTTAATGGAGATAGAACAAACATTTTGGCTATTCTATGAAGTTGACAAACTTCAGGTCATTGAATTACAGAAGACCAGTAAAATTGAGCAAAATTTCTATGCAAGATATCTGTAAGAATGGGGGAGATAAAGCAGAGAGATAAAATACTTTCTAGAACTCAGACATAAAGGAGTCATGGAATTTAAGTCCTATACTTACATGGATGTTTTTTGTATCTGTACAATAAACTTTTGATAGCTCAACTTCCAAATACTCCAATGACACATTTCCTCTAAATAATGACAAACGATGGTCGCTTAGTCGGTATAGTTCACTTGTGGACTACAGGCCACAGAGTTTGTTTTTTGTTTGTTCATGTTGGCAGACAAGAATTTATATACAGTTAAGTATAAATATGAGAAGGCATGGAAAAGGGTGGGTAGCTGGTGGAAGAAACACAAAAATTTGAGCTTATGTTTCGTCAATCATCTGTTTATTTATTTCTGGTTTGCCTTGGAGACTTGGAAAGACTCTTACATGCTTCTCACTTTGACTTTCCAGCAGAAGTGCGAGATCGCAATGACTTCTTCGTGTTCTGATCCACTTCTGGCAGCTCATCATCTTCTACACTACGTTTATCTGTTTTAGAAGAAAATAAAAATGTACAGCATGCAGTTTACAGCAAGTACAATGTTGTTTCAAGATATAGGGGATGGACAAAAATAAGGAAACACCTCGTGAAATGCATGCCTGAATTGAAGCGTTTATTTTAGCGACGTTTGCAGGTGACGCTGTTGTATCTGCCCAACACCACTATCTGTACAACCTCTACAATACATTGCAAGCTTCATTTGTTGTCGAGACAGTGTTTGGTGTTGTTTTTAGTGCATCATGTCAGAGCTAACAGAATTCAAACACGGTCAAATTGTTGGGGCCCATATGGTGAGAGCTTCCGTAACCAAGGTAGCCAAGGATTTTGGTGTATTGCTAGGCACAGTATCCAAGATTACGACCGCATGCAGGACTGGAAAAACCGCATTCGATAAACACCAGCGTGGACAGAAATGTGTGTTGAGTGATCGATACAGACGAACATTGCATAGGATTGTGACAATAAATAAGAAGACTACGGCTGCAACAGTGACTGCTGAACTGAATGTCACGCTCGCAAACCCTGTCAGCACCAAAACAGTATGAAGGGAACTCCACAAGCAGGGTTTCTAGACGAGCTGCAATTCCAAAGCCACTCATCAGTGATCAAAATTCCACTAAGAGGAGAGTGTGGTGCCAAAGTCATAAAACCTGGACTATGGAGCAATGGAAGGTCAATTGGTCGGATGAGTCCACCTTCACACTGTTTCTGACTTCTGGCCGAGGTTACGTCTAGAGAACACCACCCCAAGCTTACAATCCAGATTGTTTGCTGGCAGGAGTTCAATCATGGTATGGGCAGCTATATTGTGATATTCTGTCGGACCCATCATTACCCTTCAAGGTCACATCACTGCCAATGACTATGTGACCATATTGGGTGACCAGGTCCATCCCATGGTGCAAACTTTGTTCCCCAATGGTGATGTCATTCACGAAGACGACAATGCCCGTGTTCACACAGCTCACATCGTCCATGACTGGTTTTCTGAGCACAAAGATGAAGTGTCATGTCTGCCATGGCCCCCACAATCGCCAGATATCAATATTATTGAGCCTTTGTGGTCTGTTTTGGAGAAAAATCTGCGTGCACGCTATCCACCTCCATCATCATTAACAGAACGTGCCAATGTTTTGCAGGAAGAATGGTACAAGATTCCCTTGCAAATCATACAAGGCCTCTAATTATCCATTCCAAGAGACCGCAAGCAGTTCTTCAAGCCAGAGGTTGTCCTACAGCACATTAGTCACGATAATGTGTTTTTTGTTGGGTGTTTCCATATTTTTGTCCATCCCCTGGACACACTGGAATGCATGCATAAACCACAAATTCAAAACACAGTAGAACGTGACCATAATTAAAGTATGTAACCATCAATCTTTGTGACTTTTCAATCAATTCTATATACTACATGCAAATCTAATGTTAAAACTTCTACAATAATGTGGCTTCTGGTTGGTTCCTTCACAGAAGGACAGAATAAACATATCTTAGAATATTACCCCTCCAAACTTATCAGCAACTTGAGATGACAGTTACCCTTATACAAAGAAACAGAACAAAATTCATCTGTACAATCTATTGCAGAGACAGCATACCTTCTAAAGAAACAAACTCTGAAGATGCATTAATCTTCAAGTTTTGCCTACATCTGCAACTTATATTTCTATTAGAATATTACAGTTAAACACATTCAAAACAACTGGTTATTCTTTGCTGCTAACCATCTGTCCACTTGTCTGTTTTTCAGAACCACCAAAAGCCAGCCATTTTCTAGCAACACAGTATTAAAACCATAAATAGTATTTTGGAATATGCCACACTGACTGTAAGGGAAGCTGATGCAATAAAAAACACTTATATTTAGTAAGGAGGGCAACAGTAATCTATAATATATATCTTTAGTAGTGTTGACAGTAGTAGCCTGTAGTTACTGTTGCTGTTCACTGTTAGAGCAAATACAAGTATGAATTACTTTTCTTGCATGTGGGGACAAAATCCAATCATAGTGGCTGTGTACTCTAAGGCATAACTGCCTTCGCCTGCTTGAACACTGGGGTCATGTGTTCAAATTCCATTCGAGGAATGGATGTCTGTGTGCATTTATTGTATGTTTCTGCTGTTCTGTGTGCAGGTAACAGCCTTGTGACGGGCCAATAAGCATCAAAGGAGTCCTACCAACTGTATATATTGTGATGTGTTGCGCTATACAGGACACACCTCCCCCCGCCAGCGGTGACATAACACCATCGGAGCGCTGTCGTTACTAGGGGAATAGGCGAGTCAACACTCCCTCCCCTTCCCCGCCAGCAGTGACGTGGCCAAGGGATGCCGTGGTTGCTAGGCAGCAGTAAACAACTCCCGACAGCGTTGCTAGCAACACGGTGCCAGACAACAGTGGTGCCTATTACGTGGCTGTTTTCTGTGTTGTCTGGAACGAGGCTAAATAAGGAGCAGCGAAGACTATTCACAGTTAGTTACAGTTCTCAAGTTCTTGAGTTACGAGTTACGAGTCAGCCAGGCAGTCATCCAGCGTTTGCAGTGTAGTATTTGTGATACTGCAGATAGCAGTAATTGTGAGGCTGTAAACTGTGTGATTGTAAGAGCGAATGTGAAATAAAATTCGCTATATCCAGCACGGCGTGAATTTATTTGTCGCGTTATACACCCAAGATACGTGACACTATGATTAAGAAACTGAAAAAGCAGCCAAGGTCCAAAGGACTGTAGAGCCAGAGAGAGAGAGAGAGAAAATGGAAAATAAGAACAAAATTTTTAATTTGTATCAGATTAAAATAAAGTTAGGAAACGCTCAAAAAATCATTTTCTAAATGTAGGCCACTGGCACATGAAATTATAAACATGTCTGCAAATGCTATAAAAACACATTTTCTGTTACTAAAATATGTCCATATAAGCGATATTAAGACCGTCTCTGTGATCTAGTGGTCAGAGTTCCCGGCTACAGATCCAGAGGTCCTGGGTTCGATTCCCGGTGCTACCAGATTTTCTGAGTAGTGGTGGGTCTGGAACGGGGTCCACTCACCCTTGTGAGGATAACTGAGGAGCTATTTCAAGGAAATAGCGGCTCTGGTCTAGAAAACTGAGATTAACAGCTGTGGGGATCTGTTGTGCTGACCATGCAACACCCTCTATTTGCTAAAGTTGGCACTAACTTCGCCAACAAGCAGCGGTAGCTCAGTCAGTATAGTTCGCTTGTGTACTAAAGCCACAGAGTTTTTTTCAATGGCAATATGAATAATCTACCAGAAATGTTATCAAATATACACCAGTAAATTCATAACTTGCTAATGCTCTGAAATATATAGAATGCAAATAATTACTCACGTTCTTCCTTCCTCTTCTTGGAGGCAGACTTCTTCTCTTGTTTTGGTTTACGAGCAACGGGCTGCACTGGTGCCTGCTCCCTCATTCTCTTCAGGTGGAATGTGATGAAATTCCACATAAGCCAGGCCTGAAGCAGGCAAACAGCTGCAAGTGCTGCTATTCTGTTTTGGAAAATAATTTTATAAATCATTTTCAGTTTTTCTACTTAACTTAGTGTTCATCCCACCGACATACTTCGATGGCTGTGACATGTCCATTTACTCAGAAGGTATACTGTACTTTCAAATCTGTCTGTTCATGTGCAGACACATGAACAGCAAATGTACGTACTGACTGTGTACTCAGCAAAAATATCAATCTATGATTACCACAGTTGCTGAATCAGCACAGAGAACACAGGGCTTGATTCTGACTATGGCTGATGTGCGGCAGGAGGCTATGGTGGTCTGAGAAATAATGCTGAATGAAGTGCCTGGCAGACAAACAACCTTAGAGACCCTCCACATATGGATCTTCATGCAGTGTGGTTAACATTACATTACATTCTGTTCAAGTAAGTACGTGGTTGTAATATGTGGTGAATATGAGTACTTGGATTTTGGGCACTGAGAAACTGAAAAAGATAGTGATTTTGGCAGTAAATGATGGAGTCTACAAAGTCACAACTAGGTAATGCAACAGGCAGTGGAGTAATAACTTTCACATCCATGTAAATTAAGTGTATATACAGGCTTATTCACTTCAGAGAAGTCCCGTAATTAATAATTATAAATCATGCAACAATTTACCAAAGAAAGCAAAACTTGGCAACATTAACCTGATGTCTGCCCAGTTAAGGCCAATTCCTAAAGTCTGTGTGGCAGAATAATGCATATGATGAACATCATTGAGTAATCTACACTATTCTAGTGCATAATACTAGAAGTGAAGAAATTATTTTGAGGGGAAAACTCAATTGGAGGAGGGAGAGGAGGCATTGCATAATTAAGTAACTTCACTGGAGCAACAGTTTCCATAGTCTGAAGCATACAACTGAAAAATGTGTATCACAGATTTGTAGATGTGTTTATTATGTGCCACCATACAGACTTCACAAGTTATAAGGCCAATTTATTATTATTTCAGCACATCCAATTTCACTAAGCATAAAAGTTATTTCTTACAGGCAACCTAAATAAATATCATTACCTTCTCTTAAATTATACACTGAAAATATAAGCCAGAATGAGGGGGGTGTGGGTGTGCGTGCATGCATGTGGTGAAAAGCGTATCAAGGGCTTTTCGTGCAAAATAAAATTAAACCCTGTGTAAAATTACATAAAACTGAAAGATTGTCAGCCTGTAAAGGGGACTGAAATTTGGGGTAAAGCTAAAAGTTTACAGGACTGGTGATTCTCTTGCAGATGGTCCCAAATTAGTGATTATAAATCTCGCAATAATTTAGCAATGAAATGAAACTTGACAACACCGATGTGTTGCTTCCAGGGGCTCGTTCCCTGCGAGTAAAGCCACCTGGGTGTGAAGCTGACCAATATACTCCAACTAGTGTGCCAAGGTCAAGAATACAGGGATCTATACATCTGCTCTCCCATATGCCTTCATGGTTTAGTGCTTAAACACAGGGGCAACTTTCCCTTACCACCATGAAATGTATATAAATATTAGTAGCTGATTTAAAACATGAGGTTTTGTTGTATTTCTGTGAACTTGAACCTTGAACTCCATTAGCATGCATCAAACAAAACAAATATAACCTAGAAAAAGTAAATTTAAAACTGCGTAAAATAAACAAGAAATCTAAACTACCAAGCTTCAACGTTTCCAGTGGAAGCTATTGCCCCTTTTAATAAGTTTCATACATTCCTTACAAAATGAGCATTCACACAGCTGCCCCAGTATTCTCAAATGCTGCGCATAACTGGTATCAATTTTACTGCAATTACGGTTTTTTTTTCAAATCACACAGTTACTGTGTATTCTTGCCAAATGCAATCATAAACACAATGCATCACTACTGCTTCATTGCAATGCCAGGTGGTCTATAATAACACTTTGGGGACCGGTGGCATATTATTATGATTTTGGGACACGTTATGTTGAAACACACTATACCTTGCAATGGCGCCAGGCAGACACATGACTGGTGCATGATAGACCTCTTGAATGTTTGCTTCATAGTCAGTAACATGACCCCGCTGTTTTCCTTTCCCACTCCAAAAGTAAATGCCTTTGTTCATCTTTCAGCTGCATGCACCAGGCAGGAAGTTACTAGTGCAAAATGGATCAAGGTCGGAAGAGGATGAGGTCCAAGCGTTTTCTCGGAGAACAAGAAATATCTTACTTGTTTTCCGATGAGCTATCTGATGTCCCTTGTGAGTCTGCTAGTTACAGCGGCACACAATCTGATAGTGAGTGTGGCAGGGGGGAACAAAAAATTGTGGTCACAGACAGTGAAAGTGAAAGTGAAAGTGACAGTAGCAACATTGCAGGAACAGCCACATGGGGAAAAGTAGACAAAACGCCTGCTTTGGGACAGTTTACTGGAAATCCAGGGGTGAAGCAAATTCCATCGGACCCAAATCCACAATTCACAATTTGAGCATGGTTGATGTTCAAAGGAGACATGGAGAGGTAAAGAAGCCTGTTTGTATTTCCGAGTATAATAAGTTCATAAGGGAGTTGATAGAGCCGATCAGTACTTGGCCTATTATTCTCTTCCTCGGAAAACAGTAAAGTGGACAAAGAAAGTTGCCTTGTGGCTTATAAATTGTGCCATTTTCAATTCATTTTTGGTTTTCAAAAATCTAAACCTGCATTCAAAATTGAAATACAAGGCATTTCTGCTGAATGTGGCAAAAGCCTGGGCTACAGACCAGATGGTGGCGGCAGACACAGACTTAGTTTGACCGGGTCCATCAACTCCCACCCCACGCAGGCCTCATGTGGACCCCCCTGGGCAACTCTTGAGTGATATGCGGAAAAATACCCTCGTGAAAATTGTGAAGAGTGAACATGCCAAGGGGAAGCAGCCTTCTAGGTGATGCTGTGTTTGCGCAGTACGCAACAAAAGGAGTATGACTGTCTACGTGTGAAAGTTCTGTGTAATGCCACTTCACAAAAGGGAATGTTTCCAGAAATAGCACACTCTCAAGCACTTCTAGGAGCATTGGTAAGTGTTCTCCAAAAATTTTAGTTCATAAAATTAATTATGAGATTTTATATTAATTTTTAAAGTGAATAGTGCACAAGTTAGGGTAGTAGGTTTAAAAATGCCAGTCCCCAGGGTGATGTAAATATTTAAATTGCCGGTCCGCGAAGTGTTAACATCTCATCCCAGCAGTTGAACTGAAATGCTGAACTATGCCAATACTAGGAGGTTGTCTTTGGACATGAAAATGAATCAGTTCTGCCTGGATCTTTCCAAAGAATATCACTGTGGCAATAATGATTAATACTGTTGTGTGCATATGAAGAGTGATTGAAGCCTAAAAAGATTCTCATGATGCCTGTTACCAATTACATAGTTTAATTAAACCATTATTAATCCACATACCTAATGATCTGAGTGTTGAAATTGCCACTTTCAATGTCCAGACCCTGCCTATCACTCAGAGACAAACCATACCAGAACGTAAGGACGGACAGAATGATAGAACCCAGGCGAACCAGCACAAAAACTGCATTTGCTACAAGGTATCCAGCTAAAACAAGAGGCATATCAATAGTTAGTTACACCAGATTATAATGAATTCATAACATTAACAAATTCCAGTATTACATATGGCACTTTTAATTCTTATTCAGCAACTTCAAAAACCTTCAAAACCAGTACCTTTACTGCCATTTTCACTCTTGTCAAGGAAATAGATGAGCCTTGTAGCATGGAACAGAGCTTCTGATGTGTAATGCAGAGCCAGAAGGCAGATACCAACACGGGAGAAGCTAAAAACATAAAAGCAAGCACTGTTGTGAAATAGTTCTCTGAAACAGTGGTACCCAAAATCTTTCAGTCTGATCTCCTTTGATGTGAATAAATACTGTGACATGGATGGCACAATGCTCAGTAAACACCCCCCCCCTCCAGCAGTGACATAACATCATTGGAGCAACTGCCATTGCTACAGTAACAAGCCACTCAACACTCCGTCGCCCTCCCCCACGGTTACTACGCAGCAATAAACAACTCTTGGCAGTGTTCCGCAGCAATGCCTGTAAACACCGCGTTTATGCAACAGTGAAGTGACGCGGGTTTTCCGCTGTCTGACTGAGGGTTTATCAGAGTTACTAGAGAGAGAGTAACCAGTCAGTTTCAATCTAGCAGTCGCCGAGTTGGGTTGTATCGAGTGCATGGTAGTGACTACAGCAGGAGAAGTACATGTGATACTGCAGATGGCAGTAGTGGTGTAACTGTAAATTGTATAAGTGTACAAGCGAATGTGGAATAAATTCGCTAGATCCAGAATGGCATGAAGTTATTCATCGCGTGACATATACCCAACACGTGACAATATGTTTTGAGGGCCTCTGTAATGATTTAAAATATAATTTAGAAATTATTTGTTTCTGACATACTCTACCATTTAATTCAGCATTATTTATATCACTTTACTGTTTATTTGGGATCAAAATGAATTACCCACTTTGATATCAGCCCTGTACATATACTCAGGATGATTCAAACTCCTAAGGTCAAAATTTAAGAGGATGCCGAGATAATTGCATAAGATTTAACAGACACTTATGTTTTTCAGCACTGATTATTGGCCATGTCCATGTAATGCGACCATCATAACATCATAAGATGGAGCTACTTATGGCTTATACTACATCTGACAGCAAAGCAGTGAAAAGGTAAGTAAAGGTAAAGTTGTCCCCGTGCTTAACTAATTAAGAACTATGCCCTGAAGGTGTATGGGGAAGTGGATGCATAGATACACGTTTTCTTGACCTTGCCACTAGCTGGAGGTGAGTGGTGAGCTTCACGCCCCTGACGCTTTACCCCCGGTACACATTGGATAGGATTCTGGGTGGGCCACAGAAATGGTCTAGACAATGTGGAGAAGAGAAAGTTACTGACTCCATCAAGACTTGAACTCCAATCCCTTGGTCGTCCAGCCTGTAGCCAGTTACTATACCGACTACGCTATCCTGGCTCTTACATGATCTATTAATGTGGAGTGTGATGACATGCATTTTGTTTACAGATTTTTTTATGGAAAAGCCAGAGGTGCATTGAGGGAATACTAGCATTGGTATCCAGATTGCAGACAATTGTACAGGGTGGGCCAGACTCAATTAGGCAGTTTTTGATCATTAATAACTAACCAATCCAACAACACACGGGATAATGGGAAAGTACCTTTTGTTGTCGATAGATGGCAGCATCATACGGTATGCTGTGAACGAGGTCAATACTCTGCCTACTTAGTTCGCATCGAGGAAACATCATGGCCGGCAGACGGTTGTCTATCAAACAACATGTAAAATGTGTGTGCCTTTTCTCAGTTACTAACAATGTATCAGAAGTCCAGCGCAGGATGTTGGAAGAGTTTGGACCGCCAGCAGTCCACAGGGACACAGTCATCTGAATAAACAAGCAGTTTGATGAAACTGCCAGTGCTCTGAATCCCAAGCATCCTGGTCAGCCGAGAACTGTCCGAACTGCTGACACACAAGCACGTGTTGCTGTGGAACTGGCATCATCTCCTTAGAAATCAAAGTCTACCCGCCGTTTGTCGGCCCTACTGGACATTTCGAGGACAAGTTTGCGGAGAGTTTTGAGTGACATGAAGCTGACACCATACAATCCACGGCTTATTCATGTTCTTAACGAGGATGACTTCGACAGGCGACTTGAGGTCGCCGAGTTGATGCTGACCAAATTTCAGGAGAACCCTGACCTTATCCGGAATATTGTCTGGACTGATGAGGCCAAATTTCACACATCAGGATCGGTCACCAGACACAACTGCGTGTTTTGGCGGGCAGAGAACCCCAGTGCCACCACTGAATACGATTTACAGTCCCTGGGAGTGATGGTGTGGGGCGGCATGACGTACGAAGGACTGATTGGCCCGTTCTTCCTTGAAGGTTGCGTCACGGGGGAAACCTACCTAAAGTTGCTGAGGGAAAGTGTCATCCCAGAACTTCAGAGGAGAGAGAACTTTGATGAATTGTGGTGGCAGCAAGATGGGGCCCCACCACACTTTGCCAATATTGTTCGGGCGTTCTTGCATCAAGTTTTTCCTCCACGCTGGATTGGCCATTGAGGGCCTGTGGAGTGGCCAGCCAGATCACCCGACATCACCCCACCAGACTTTTTCCTTTGGGGCTACCTCAAAGACAAGGTGTACGCTAATCCCACTGACAGTGTGAAACATCTGTGTGAGGTGATTGTTCAGGAGTTCAATAAAGTTCCAGTGAATATGTGTAGAAAGGCGTGTGAAAATGTTGCTTTGCGTCTGCAAGCCTGTGTTGACTTAGGTGGTGCCCAGGTTGACCAGCATCTTGAAAATCGATGACTTATGTGTGTGCGATTCCATTTTTGTAACCATTGCAATTGTTAACATTTATCAATAAAAACATCTAATCAAAAACTGCCTTATTGAGTCTGGCCCACTCTGTAGATGCGTCTACAGCAGTATTTTACAGTCTGAGGGAAATGGGCATCCATGCCACTACACCATGTTGGTTCTGGCAGATACAATATACAGAATAAAGAGAACTCTTACATGCTGCGTACGTTAATCCATACACAGCTTTGTCAGGTCACATATGAAACAGGCTTCTCTCAGAGTGAAGTTTGGCATAAACTATATGAGCAACAGCTGTGGCCTTCTCATTATATTATCTTTTGCAGAAAAAAATATTTTTATGAACCACAACCATTATATTAGCCCAAATCTTAATGTTGTTATAGAGCATAAAATTCAAATGTAGCCACTACTCTGAGTAGATGAAAGGCAGGGGCACACCAAGGAAACTGGCAAATGCAACGCAACCGCAATTTCCACGATTTGTTATCAGCCTGAGTTGAATACAGGTTACTGAATGGAGCAGTGCAAATTGATGAAACAGCAACGCAACTTGTGGAAAGACTGAGAAACTCAACTTTCAGGCAACGGAGCATGCCAGTCTTCTCACAACTGCATTGCCGCGTGGTTTCTTAGTGTCAGCTGTTCTATAACACACTTCAATGATTCGTTTGTTTCTTAAGATGGCACGAAAGGCTGACGAAGCTGCTAATTTTGGTTTTGTTCGGTTAACTGAGCAAGAGCCTGGTATATATGACAAACTCCACCCATACTATGCTAGTCAGGACAAAACAGATTTGGCTTGGGAAAGAATTTCTCATGGGACGAAGGAGTATCAATCCTGACTGAGTTCTTTCAAAACAATATAAGCACCTCAGTTTAAAGTGTCACAGAAGAAGGGATGCATGCAATGTTTTTTTTCCCTAATATTGTATTTAAGCATTCTGTGGCATTAACATGTCATTACTTCACATATATTTCCATCTGAAATAAAAGTTATAATATAGTCACCCATCTTCCACATTACATGGTTCAGCTGAATATGGCCATCTTAGCATCTTCTACCTTGCTAAAATTGTTGCGCTGTATGCCAAAATTTCATATTGCATGTGAACGAGATATTTCCTAATTAAAATAAATTGACCTTAATTAAAAAAAATTAATTTAACATCCCAATATTTTCCTTAATGTCATCCTCTCTTCTCACACCATTTCAACCGGTCTCAAGTACCACCATATTATGACAGGATCAGTATTATTATGTTCCATTGCAGAAGGCATGTGCACAAAATTAAAAAATACAACCATGCATTAGGTCGGACGAACATACCCACTTACACCCACTTAAGATGACGTGAGCAACTAATCAAACCTAAGTTTCCTCAGTGTGCACCTGCTAGTCTGGAAACCAGTTGCCTCCTTGAAATCGGCAAGATTTCTCAGAAATTGTAGTTGCATTGTGGTTGCCAGTTTTCTCGTGTGCCCTTGCACAAAAACACATAACCCTCACTAATCAGTCTGACCCATACAACACTTTCAAACTGTCCTGCCTGTCAGCCAGCAATTATAACATTACATAAGTTAATACAGCCCAAAATCCAATCTTACATGCTGCTACTGTTATTTTGTACTCAAGAGAAACTATTTCACTTTCAACTTTGGTAATGAAACAACTTTACAACTCATAACTGTTCTGAATTTGGGTTGTATTTACAGTTACTAACCCCAGCACAACTACTGTTAATATAAATAAGCAGCTTTAATGTGTCATTGAATTTATTTATGGTTATTGCCCCAAACAGAAAAAATCCCATTTACCTGAGATGACTGGTCACAACACTGTAACATTATAATGTGTCTTCACAGCCAACACAACAAATTTCATGATAATTCTAATATTCTGTACTATACTTACTTCAGGAGATAAGCACCAAGGATATACACCAGTCCAAGAGTTGCATACGTTATGCGAGCTGGCATCTCTTCACGCTTTGTCTTCTGAAAGTACAGTTCCGGGTAACAGTGTAGCCAATATGACAGCTGAACAATAAAAAAGAACTTAAACATGAATACCATCTCATTATGAGGATAACCTTCCCATAAAGATGAGATATTCAAGACATAGTTCTCCCTGAAAGAAAATAACATAATTATTAAATGCACTCAAAATTTCTATATCACTGGGAAAGCACTTCTACGTCTGCACCTAAGGCATACCTGAATATTACATCTCCACTCCAGAGAACTGACATCAGATAAAATACAAGAAGTTGACCAGACTCATTGAACTTGCTATGCTTCGCCTTTGATAGATGCAGCTTACGGCTGATTTTCTGTGAATTTCAATATAAGAATAATTTTAGGAGTCACATTTTGGTAAGAAGGGAAATCTTTAACATTATCTCTTCAGACATAATCTAACTAAACTTACATCGAGAACATATTCTTGAATGATGGCATGCATCACAATGCAGATGAGGAAATAAAAGAATACAGCACAAACATCCTTCCAACCATAGGTGTAGCGTATTATTTCAGGTGCCTCACTTATTGCACTATTCTGTTCCCTAGTTACATTGTGATGAACAGCAATAAACATGTATGCAAAAGGTGATGTTACCTAAAACAAGAATACACAGAATATTAAATTTAAGATAAAACTCAAACAAGTCATCCACAGACTGTGGTGAAAAAAATATGGGGAAAAGACAAAGGATGACAGACGGTCATTCAGAGCACTGTACTCATCACCATTTATTTTTTTAATAAATGAATTACATCCTCATAATCTAATACAACGTAAAATAAGAAAGAGACTGTAAGTGCAAGATTTACAAAAAAGTACACAACACAATCTAATTTAAGATAAAACTCAAACAAGTCATCCACAGACTGTGGTGAAAAAAATATGGGGAAAAGACAAAGGATGACAGACGGTCATTCAGAGCACTGTACTCATCACCATTTATTTTTTTAATAAATGAATTACATCCTCATAATCTAATACAACGTAAAATAAGAAAGAGACTGTAAGTGCAAGATTTACAAAAAAGTACACAACACAATCTAATTTAACTTATGTGGAATGTGATACATGGAGTGAAAATTTACTTTTCCTGTCGCACGAGTGGTAACTACACTGATATACAAGGTGAGGGGGATAATTTGGAGCACAAAATGTAAATAAATCACAGTTTGATCATTGCTCTTGTTGAGTTACATTTTACCACCTTCATGAAAATGAAATAACTGTCCATTAACATACACATTTGGTTAGTTATATCTGATCTCTTTATTTATTGTATTTAATTGCAATGATTCTGATGATTCTCTTTAAGTTTTAAGTTTACTTCACATTTAACACAAGGTTCCAATAATGTAGTGACTGTCCAACTATACACTTTATGTAAAAGTGAAGAGAGGCATCACCATGCTGAAACCACTTGCCCTTGCAAACATAGGCCTCCAAAAGGCCAATTATTCCTTCAGAGGAACTGAGTATAATGGGGTTCACAAAGCTAATTCACCATTTCACATGACAGAGTAGGGAAATGTCTACAATTCTGACCAAAAAGTTGACACTAAATCTTTGCTGAAATGAATGTCAAGCAGTTCCAAGGATACTCCACTACACTTCCATGCTGTGAAGATTATTTACTCCACACTTTGTGAGACCACAATACATAGCACAAGAAGTCACATTCATCTAAAAACTTGCGTAAAAACCACTGACATAAATGGACAAAGATTACTGCTCCCTGGCTACAGCTCTTGTAGGAGATGTACATGAAAAATTTACAACTGCTCACTGCACCTGCCATGGCTAACATATGCTGATGGCAAGAATGCACCGCTTTCCTTCAGACTGTGGTGTACCACTGCAAACATGTCTGCGGAGTTGCCTCTGATGCTGTTCTTTCCTTGATTGTGAATCGGACAATTCTTTGCATATATATTCCACTCCAAATGATAATCCCAACAGCATCCAAAAGACTGGGTATAGGACCTTGAACATTCTTAAATATACTGAATGCAAAAGGAACGTTGCTATGCATGTACATTTACCTCTGTTTTAAGACAGCAGACATTTTATACAGTCACCAAACGATCGATTCAATAACATACACAGAAACACAAATTTAAATTTAAACTATATACAATAGCACTGCTAGGAGCTGGTACAACGTAGTTGGTATGGTGACTGGCTATGGGCTGGATGACTCCTGGGGGTCAGTGTTCAAGTCCCAGTAGGATCAAGAATTTTCTCTTCACCATGTCCAGGCTGGCTCTGAGGCCCACCCAGCCTCCTACATAATGGGTACCGAAGGGTCGTTTCCCCGGCGGTAAAGAGAAAGGAGCCTGAAACTAATCACTCACCTCCAACTATCAGCAAGATAAAAAAATGTGGATCTATACACCCCCCATATGCCTTCATGGTGCTTAATTAAATAAGCACAGGGCAACTTTACCTTTACGATAGCACTGTTACATGAGCGATGTGAAACCAAACATTTGGAGAAGACAAATAAAAACCTACAATATTTTCAATCAATTTCCCAGTTGCTCATTCATACAGGGACACTCAGAATACATATTGCAATAGTGGCTGTTCTTGGTGTAGCCTTACCTGGACCATAAGTCCAAGCACAAATACCATGGCAATACATGATACAATATCTGCATGGTTCTGAATAACAAATTCGTGACTTAAAATTGGTGGATTTTTGCTGGAAGATTTCCTGCCTTTTAATGCCATGTTCGTGAATAAATCACCAGACACCCAGCAACCAGAAGCACACGTTTTATCTAATTCAGGCCAACACGACAAACTACATACGCCAGATACCAAGGCTACTAGCACAACACGAGCCCAATCGCGACCAATTACTACAAATACGTACGAACTAACAATTACAGCTAACGTCACCTTCCAATACCGGAAGAACAATGCCAACGTAATGCCAATGTTGGCATGAATATGAGTCATGATAAGTGCATAATTCTTATAACTTTTAAATAATGTACCTTTGAAAAGTCATGTATATCATCAGGAAGACTGTGCAATTAAAATAATTTGTAGGTCTATTAAACTTGAGATTGACGACAATAGAATTCTTGGTTTGATGGAAGTAATCTTAGCCGTTCCATGAAGCAGTTTTTGGGAGTAAGGTATAAGTAGTGATAGTTTTGTATTTAAATGAGGAACAGTATATACAAGTTAAAAACCAAAATGTCTTGTGCGAGGTATACTTCAGCATAGTTTGTGGGATGTAACATAGTTATATAAATCGGGAGATATCTATCAGAAACCATCTTTCAAATATTCACGAACGGTGATAGATTTCGTGACCTTGGAATTGTGGAGTATAGATGGCGCTAGTGTAGCGAAAAGGACGCTGTGTGGTTGTGGAAGTGTGATTATTGTTAATCTAAGAATAAGGCAAGAATACGTAAGTATATATCCTTATTCGTCGTAATTTCGTAATCATTGATGTTTTTTCAGGGTGCATCGGCGAAGTACGTTGCATTAATGTGTAATGTGCTAGTTTGAGTGTTGTAATGTTACGGAACCTTACAACGGATACGCCTAACCCGCAACTTGTTACGCAAATATTGTATTAGGTGTGTTTCTAAGAACTACTGTTGAATTGGGCCGTCGAAAGCAATACTGGCCAAACTACGTGCTTTATTTCGATGAAGTAGTTCGTGATATGTAGATGGACGCACGGACTGATAATTATAGATGCATCTCACAGTTTCTAGTAAGCAAGGTGTAACGAAAGTCTAGTACAATATATCATCAAAAAAATGCCCAGAAATACAAACATTTATGTGGCAGAAAATATGCTGTAGACAAAATCACGTGTATAATTACGTTAATAATAATGAAAAGTGACAAAAATTCCGCTATGGTATAGGAAAAAATTAGTATATGAGAGCAATCGTTTCAATGTTTTGTCAGTGGCTGCAATCAGATAGTTGATGAGGCAGATTAGGTTCAAGGGTACGTTTATTTTAAACCAATATATGCCTTATAGGCCTACAGAGTGGTGTATAAAAGCATGGGGCAAAATGGTGACCTGTTGCCTTGCCAGTTCCTCTTGGACAAGGACAGTCATGTGCAGGGATGTTGTCGTGTAGCAACAGCCAGTTGAGTCGCATACATAGATAAGGATCTCTGTGTACCTGTCCTTGTTAAAGTTGCTCCCCTGTGGGATAAATTACATGTGAACAATTCCCGACGAGTCAGAAAACAGTTCAAGCATCACCTTGCCTTTTGACCTGTCCTGTCATGGTTTCTTCTTTCTTGGTGATGATGGTGATTTCCAGGTGGCCGATTGTTGCTTCAGTTGCGGATCGTAAAGAAAACACTATGTTTCATCTCCTGTAATCTGGTTGAGAAACGTCTCATCTTCATTAGCACTACTGATCAGATCACCACAAATTGGTCGTGCGTCAGGATGTGTGGAACACAGTGTTCGGTAACACTCGACATGTTCAGGTCATCAGTGAGAATTTTGTGGCATGTACCAGTGTTGCAACTTCTTTGATCTTGCATTCAATTCTGACCACTTTTGGCTGACCACTACACTCATCATCCTCCAAATTGTCTCCCCCCTGCTCAAAACATTGGTGCCAGTTAAACAGCACTGTGGCTCAAAGCTTCTTTGCCGTATCCTTGCTTCATCATGTTAAACATTTTGCTAGGGGATTTACCTTGCTTTTGGCAGAACTTGATGTTTGCCCGTTGTTCAAACTGCCACATTTTCAGTTTCTGCCACTCGAATTTAACTGCAGTTCAAAATAGAGGCTGTAGTTCTGTTTACACTGTTTGCACACAACTGCCTCTTGCTGTGATGAGTAGGGCCCGGATTTTTATGACCTAAAAACTATAAATATATGCATGCACTTATGACCCAAAATTATGTCAAATATGACCTAAAAAGTGTAAAATATGACCTTACATATTAAATGGGACATAAAATTTCACAATTTTAATTACAACTTTTACTAGAGTTTAAGAATAAAGATAATGAATATATGATAGTAGGTCCTACTTACCAAATTAGCCCTATTATGTCTCTGAAGGAAAGAAAACTGTTGGAATTTCGACATTTCATACTGGATTAAACCATTCATTGTTTTCTTTTTAATACTGATATTTGCGTTCATATTTTAGACAAACACTGGTGCACATGATATGAACACTAACTTAACTCCTTTATCTGAAAACACCATTTAAAAGAACACAAGCTATTCACGCCTCAATTTTCACTGTTACAATTGCAATTTATAACTACATGCATTTTCAAATTTTCAAATTTGAAAGATCGCCGATTATCACTAAGGATAGTTTTGTATTTGGAAAAACTTCGTTCCACATCACATGATGTGACAGGAGCATATTTGAAGAATGTCAAGTCGTTTGGTGACAGTTCTGTATCATCTTCGAATGTTGCTAGTTTACCGGAAAGTATATCTGCAATCTTGCATAATGTTGAATAACCAGCATTCCGATGAAGAACACTTTCTATTTTGGTTTTAATCCTGTCACTTATTTCACTACGAGTTCGGTTTAGTTCATTCTCAATGCTCTTTACAGTGTCCAACGCGTCACAGAGTTCAGTCCCTACACACTCCAGGCGAGTTATTGCACCTGAAATTGAACAGAAGTTTGACTTTATGTATGCCAGATTTTGTGATAAGTCCTTGACAGCTTTAATTGAGGTTGACTCACTGCTGTCAAAGCCATTAAACATTTTATCAATGGCTGTGTAATTTTCACAATAATATGCCACAGCATCCAACCATGTACCCCACCATGTGACGACAGGCTGTAGAGGAAGTGGCAGTAGAGGAGCTTCTTGTTTAAATTTCTGCACTCGAAGAGGGGCATTGATGAATAT